>NC_137684.1:5000-145000 GCF_963989245.1 Nansenia antarctica | reverse complement strand
GGCTGCATTTGCAAATAAGAATTTGTTCTTACATGTTTGCCTGGTTAAATAAAAAAAAATAAAAAAGAAAAAAAAGAATTTCAATTAAAGCAAGTTTGAAAATGTTAACTGATTTGACTGAATTGAAATGGAATTGAGCCCAACCCTGACAGAGTTATTGACAGATTACTGATTCCCTCTATCTTTATCCTGCTGGACATTGTGTCCTATATTGTACAACTACAGTAGACAGGTACATTATAGTTGTTCAGGTGAAGTGGGAACGCAACTTTTTAAAGGTCGTCTTCCTGTTCAATCACCCTGGTTTCCTGTCTGGCTGGGGTGGCTCCGCCCCGCCCCCTGGGGCCCCGCCCTCTGACATTAACATACTCCGGGATTTGGTCCTCCTGGAAGATGGTGACAGACACAGACACACAGGACAGAGAAGTTGAGACGGAGACCAGGCTAAAGCACAGATCTGGGACCAGGCTAAAACACATACAGGTCTGGGACCAGGCTAAAACACATACAGGTCTGGGACCAGACTAAAACACATACAGGTCTGGGACCAGACTAAAACACATACAGGTCTGGGACCAGGCTGAAACACATACAGGTCTGGGACCAGGCTAAAACACATACAGGTCTGGGACCAGGCTGAAACACATACAGGTCTGGGACCAGGCTAAAACACATACAGGTCTGGGACCAGGCTAAAACACATACAGATCTGGGACCAGGCTAAAACACATACAGGTCTGGGACCAGACTAAAACACATACAGATATGGGACCAGGCTAAAACACATACAGGTCTGGGACCAGGCTAAAACACATACAGGTCTGGGACCAGACTAAAACACAGATCTGGGACCAGGCTAAACACATACAGATCTGGGACCAGGCTAAAACACAGATCTGGGACCAGGCTAAAACACAGATCTGGGACCAGACTAAAACACATACAGGTCTGGGACCAGACTAAAACACATACAGGTCTGGGACCAGGTAAATGAGCTCTTCTCACCTGGTTGTCTTCTGCGGTCCCTCGTCTCTTCCTGTCAAAACAAAACAACCGACACTGAAGAAGAGAAGAACCACCAACGCATGTTCAACCCTCTGAGATACAGCCTGACCCTGCTCGCATGTTCAACCCTCTGAGATACAGCCTGACCCTGCTCACATGTTCAACCCTCTGAGATACAGCCTGACCCTGCTCACATGTTCAACCCTCTGAGATACAGCCTGACCCTGGTTCACATGTTCAACCCTCTGAGATACAGCCTGACCCTGGTTCACATGTTCAACCCTCTGAGATACAGCCTGACCCTGGTTCACATGTTCAACCCTCTGAGATACAGCCTGACCCTGGTTCACATGTTCAACCCTCTGAGATACAGCCTGACCCTGGTTCACATGTTCAACCCTCTGAGATACAGCCTGACCCTGGTTCACATGTTCAACCCTCTGAGATACAGCCTGACCCTGGTTCACATGTTCAACCCTCTGAGATACAGCCTGACCCTGGTTCACATGTTCAACCCTCTGAGATACAGCCTGACCCTGGTTCACATGTTCAACCCTCTGAGAGGTCTTACAACCTGACCCTGGTTCACATCAGACAACACACAGATGCAGTATTACAGATATATCTCCATTAATTGCTGAGTCTCTCTGAAGTGTTCAGTTACTTTGGGCTCTGTGCGTGTTTGTTAAGAAGAGGAGAATGTTACTTAAAGCTGAGCGCACACTGTCTCAGACTCTCACCACAGCCAGAGCATCACCACAGGAAGCAGCAGCACCAGGAAGGCCTTGACTCCCAGGCCGACGCGGATGATGACCAGGTCAACTGAATAAAGACAGACAGACATGGAACTGCTGCTCACTTGTATGACATGTGCTGTACTTCATACTGGGGGGATTAGGTGCATTATTATTATTATTACTATTATTACTATTATTATTATTATTACCATTATTATTATTATTATTATTAGTAGTAGTAGTAGTAGTAGTAGTAGTAGTAGTAGTAGTAGTAGTAGTAGTACTAATAATAATAATAACAATAATAATAATAATAGTAATAATAATAATAGTAATAATAATAGTAATAATAATAATAATAATAGTAATAATAATAATAATAATAATAATAATAATAATAATAATAGTAATAGTAATAATAATAATAATAATAATAGTAATAATAATAATAATAATAGTAATAAGGTTATTAATAATATAATTATAATGACCTGAGGTCAGTCCAAGCTGTATGTCCACCTCAGTAGAGTTGTTCGCCCCCACAGAGTTTCTGGCCACACAGAAGTACCGTCCAGTGTGGGCGTGGCTTAGAGAGGTCAGACTCAGCACCTGTCCAAGCCCCGCCTCTGAGGTGTTGGCTCCTCCCCTCTTCGTGAACCACCAGGTGTAGGTCTCTACTGCAGGGTTGGCATGGCAACTGCAGGTCAGGGTGACATCGCTGCCCTCCGCCAGGGCACCAGAGGGACTGACCTCCACAGAGACCCTCGCTGGGGCGTCTACAGGAAACAGGAAACAGATGACGTCATAACAACCTTCACTCTTCATAGGAAAACTAGTTAACCTCCATGTCACCTGGAAATGTCTTGTCTGAGGAGTTTCAGAGATAGGCCTGTCAACAACTTAACACCAGGAAGCTGCCTGTCAACAGCTTAACACCAGGAAGCTGCACCGTCACATTCTATCATCCTTCATTAACAGTCATGTCTGCTACGGTCTCACTAACACACTCAGGATGTGAACACGTTGAGATATCTAGAGGACAACAAACCTCTTGTTTAACCACCCATCGTTAGCAGAGCTACACATCTGCACCACAGAACGAGCCTAGTGAACTCACCCTGGACCTCCAGAGTCAGAACAAGCCTAGTGATGAACTCACCCTGGACCTCCAGAGTCAGAACAAGCCTAGTGATGAACTCACCCTGGACGTCCAGAGTCAGAACAAGCCTAGTGATGAACTCACCCTGGACCTCCAGAGTCAGGACAAGCCTAGTGATGAACTCACCCTGGACGTCCAGAGTCAGAACAAGCCTAGTGATGAACTCACCCTGGACGTCCAGAGTCAGAACAAGCCTAGTGATGAACTCACCCTGGACCTCCAGAGTCAGAACAAGCCTAGTGATGAACTCACCCTGGACCTCCAGAGTCAGAACAAGCCTAGTGATGAACTCACCCTGGACTTCCAGAGTCAGAACAAGCCTAGTGATGAACTCACCCTGGACCTCCAGAGTCAGAACAAGCCTAGTGATGAACTCACCCTGGACGTCCAGAGTCAGAACAAGCCTAGTGAACTCACCCTGGACCTCCAGAGTCAGAACAAGCCTAGTGATGAACTCACCCTGGACCTCCAGAGTCAGAACAAGCCTAGTGATGAACTCACCCTGGACGTCCAGAGTCAGGAGAGATGAGTTGAGGGATCCGTGTTTGTTCCGAGCCTCACAGACGTACTGGCCAGAGTGTTGAGGAGAGACGTCCTCCAGGACCAGCTGAGCCCCTGGTACCCCAGGGCTGGTCCCGGTGCCGTTGGCTCTGTACCAGGTGTAGCTCTCTACTGCAGGGTTGGCTGCACTGCTGCAGGTCAGAGTCACAGAGCTGCCTGCTACTAATGGACCAATAGGAAGGGCCGACACTGAGATGTCCCCAGGAGGGTCTGAGAAATAACAGGAAGGATCCAATCACATCACAGAGTCTTTAGAATGTGATGCTGGTGTGTGTCAGATGGTATTTTATATGTTGCTTCTAATAATAAGGTTCTTTACACACAACAAGATGTCCATTACAGACCTCACTAACACCACCATGTGACTCCAGCTGGCCTGTACTTACAGTTATCCAGGTCAATAAAGCTTAAACAAGGTGAGTTAAAACTGTCAATAATACTCAATAATACTCAATAATACTCAATAATACTCAATAATACTCAATAATACTCAATAATACTCACACTAAACATCGTTTCACAGTCAGCAATAGTCTGCTAAATCTGTTTTATATGTCATTGTGAGGGTGTGTGTGTGTGTGTGCAAATCTGTTTTTATGTCATTGTGTGTGTGTGTGTAAATCTGTTTTTATGTCATTGTGTGTGTGTGTGTGTGTGTGTGTGTGTGTGTGTGTGTGTGTATGTGTGTGTGTGTGTGTGTGTGTGTGTGTGCAAATCTGTTTTTATGTCATTGTGTGTGTGTATGTGTGTGTGTGTGGTGTATGTGTGTGTGTGTGTGTGTGTGTGTGCAAATCTGTTTTTATGTCATTGTTTGTGTGTATGTGTGTGTGTGTGGTGTGTGTGTGTGTGTGTGTGTGTGTGTGTGTATTATTAAAACTGTCCATAATACTCACACTGAACACGGAGGGTAGTTGGAGGAGATCTGGCTGAGCTGATGTCATTGTAGGCCTCGCAGTGGTACCGTCCACTGTGTCTGGGCTGAACGTTGGAGATGGTGAATGTTGGACTCTGACTCTCTGTCACAGTAGTAAAGCCTCCTCCTTCCTCCTCCTTATACAGGAAGTAGCTCCTCACAGGTGGGTTGGCATCACTGCTGCTGCAGGTGAGAGTGACGGAGCTGCCCTGAACAACATCGCCATCTGCTGGACTGACTGACAACCTGACGTTCTCTGGACCATCTGGAAGAGAGGGAGTCATCGTCATGGTTACTGTAGTAAAGGAGCTGCTACTGTAGTAAAGTTACTGTTCCTGTTGTTGTTAGGATAGACATGATACTCAAAAGGGTGTTTCAGTCAGCAATAGTCTGTTAAATCTGTTTTATATGTCATTGTGTGTGTGTGTGTGTGTGTGTGTGTGCAAATCTGTTTTTATGTCTTAGAGTCAGGACAAGCCTAGTGATGAACTCACCCTGGACGTCCAGAGTCAGGACAAGCCTAGTGATGAACTCACCCTGGACGTCCAGAGTCAGGACAAGCCTAGTGAACTCACCCTGGACCTCCAGAGTCAGAACAAGCCTAGTGATGAACTCACCCTGGATGTCCAGAGTCAGAACAAGCCTAGTGATGAACTCACCCTGGACCTCCAGAGTCAGAACAAGCCTAGTGATGAACTCACCCTGGACCTCCAGAGTCAGAACAAGCCTAGTGAACTCACCCTGGACCTCCAGAGTCAGAACAAGCCTAGTGATGAACTCACCCTGGATGTCCAGAGTCAGAACAAGCCTAGTGATGAACTCACCCTGGACCTCCAGAGTCAGAACAAGCCTAGTGATGAACTCACCCTGGACGTCCAGAGTCAGAACAAGCCTAGTGATGAACTCACCCTGGACCTCCAGAGTCAGAACAAGCCTAGTGATGAACTCACCCTGGACCTCCAGAGTCAGAACAAGCCTAGTGATGAACTCACCCTGGACCTCCAGAGTCAGAACAAGCCTAGTGATGAACTCACCCTGGACGTCCAGAGTCAGAACAAGCCTAGTGATGAACTCACCCTGGACGTCCAGAGTCAGGAGAGATGAGTTGAGGGATCCGTGTTTGTTCCGAGCCTCACAGACGTACTGGCCAGAGTGTTGAGGAGAGACGTCCTCCAGGACCAGCTGAGCCCCTGGTACCCCAGGGCTGGTCCCGGTGCCGTTGGCTCTGTACCAGGTGTAGCTCTCTACTGCAGGGTTGGCTGCACTGCTGCAGGTCAGAGTCACAGAGCTGCCTGCTACTAATGGACCAATAGGAAGGGCCGACACTGAGATGTCCCCAGGAGGGTCTGAGAAATAACAGGAAGGATCCAATCACATCACAGAGTCTTTAGAATGTGATGCTGGTGTGTGTCAGATGGTATTTTATATGTTGCTTCTAATAATAAGGTTCTTTACACACAACAAGATGTCCATTACAGACCTCACTAACACCACCATGTGACTCCAGCTGGCCTGTACTTACAGTTATCCAGGTCAATAAAGCTTAAACAAGGTGAGTTAAAACTGTCAATAATACTCAATAATACTCAATAATACTCAATAATACTCAATAATACTCAATAATACTCAATAATACTCACACTAAACATCGTTTCACAGTCAGCAATAGTCTGCTAAATCTGTTTTATATGTCATTGTGAGGGTGTGTGTGTGTGTGTGCAAATCTGTTTTTATGTCATTGTGTGTGTGTGTGTGTGTGTGTGTGTGTGTGTATGTGTGTGTGTGTGTGTGTGTGCAAATCTGTTTTTATGTCATTGTGTGTGTGTGTATGTGTGTGTGGTGTATGTGTGTGTGTGTGTGTGTGTGTGTGCAAATCTGTTTTTATGTCATTGTTTGTGTGTATGTGTGTGTGTGTGGTGTGTGTGTGTGTGTGTGTGTGTGTGTGTGTGTGTATTATTAAAACTGTCCATAATACTCACACTGAACACGGAGGGTAGTTGGAGGAGATCTGGCTGAGCTGATGTCATTGTAGGCCTCGCAGTGGTACCGTCCACTGTGTCTGGGCTGAACGTTGGAGATGGTGAATGTTGGACTCTGACTCTCTGTCACAGTAGTAAAGCCTCCTCCTTCCTCCTCCTTATACAGGAAGTAGCTCCTCACAGGTGGGTTGGCATCACTGCTGCTGCAGGTGAGAGTGACGGAGCTGCCCTGAACAACATCGCCATCTGCTGGACTGACTGACAACCTGACGTTCTCTGGACCATCTGGAAGAGAGGGAGTCATCGTCATGGTTACTGTAGTAAAGGAGCTGCTACTGTAGTAAAGTTACTGTTCCTGTTGTTGTTAGGATAGACATGATACTCAAAAGGGTGTTTCAGTCAGCAATAGTCTGTTAAATCTGTTTTATATGTCATTGTGTGTGTGTGTGTGTGTGTGTGTGTGTGTGCAAATCTGTTTTTATGTCTTAGAGTCAGGACAAGCCTAGTGATGAACTCACCCTGGACGTCCAGAGTCAGGACAAGCCTAGTGATGAACTCACCCTGGACGTCCAGAGTCAGGACAAGCCTAGTGAACTCACCCTGGACCTCCAGAGTCAGAACAAGCCTAGTGATGAACTCACCCTGGATGTCCAGAGTCAGAACAAGCCTAGTGATGAACTCACCCTGGACCTCCAGGGTCAGAACAAGCCTAGTGATGAACTCACCCTGGACCTCCAGAGTCAGAACAAGCCTAGTGATGAACTCACCCTGGACCTCCAGAGTCAGAACAAGCCTAGTGATGAACTCACCCTGGATGTCCAGAGTCAGAACAAGCCTAGTGATGAACTCACCCTGGACCTCCAGGGTCAGAACAAGCCTAGTGATGAACTCACCCTGGACCTCCAGAGTCAGAACAAGCCTAGTGATGAACTCACCCTGGACCTCCAGAGTCAGAACAAGCCTAGTGATGAACTCACCCTGGACGTCCAGAGTCAGAACAAGCCAGGAGGGTCTGAGAAATAACAGGAAGGATCCAATCACATCACAGAGTCTTTAGAATGTGATGCTGGTGTGTGTCAGATGGTATTTTATATGTTGCTTCTAATAATAAGGTTCTTTACACACAACAAGATGTCCATTACAGACCTCACTAACACCACCATGTGACTCCAGCTGGCCTGTACTTACAGTTATCCAGGTCAATAAAGCTTAAACAAGGTGAGTTAAAACTGTCAATAATACTCAATAATACTCAATAATACTCAATAATACTCAATAATACTCACACTAAACATCGTTTCACAGTCAGCAATAGTCTGCTAAATCTGTTTTATATGTCATTGTGAGGGTGTGTGTGTGTGTGTGCAAATCTGTTTTTATGTCAGTGTGTGTGTGTGTGTGTGTGTGTGTGTGTGTGTGTGTGTGTGTGTGTGTGTATGTGTGTGTGTGTGTGTGTGTGCAAATCTGTTTTTATGTCATTGTGTGTGTGTGTGTGTGCAAATCTGTTTTTATGTCATTGTGTGTGTGTGTGTGTGTGTGTGTGTGTGTGTGTGTATGTGTGTGTGTGTGTGTGTGCAAATCTGTTTTTATGTCATTGTGTGTGTGTGTGTGTGTGCAAATCTGTTTTTATGTCATTGTGTGTGTGTGTGTGTGTGTGTGTAAATCTGTTTTTATGTCATTGTGTGTGTGTGTGTGTGCAAATCTGTTTTTATGTCATTGTGTGTGTGTGTGTGTGTGTGTGTGCAAATCTATTTTTATGTCATTGTGTGTGTGTGTGTGTGTGTGTGCAAATCTGTTTTTATGTCATTGTGTGTGTGTGTGTGTGTGTAAATCTGTTTTTATGTCATTGTGTGTGTGTGTGTGTGTGTGTGTGTGTGTGTGTGAATCTGTTTGTGTGTGTGTGTGTGTGTAAATCTGTTTTTATGTCATTGTGTGTGTATGTGTGTGTGTGTGTGTGTGGTGTATGTGTGTGTGTGTGTGTATGTGTGTGTGTGTATTATTAAAACTGTCCATAATACTCACACTGAACACGGAGGGTAGTTGTAGTAGATAAGACTGAGCTGATGCCATTGGTGGCCCAGCAGCCGTACCGTCCACTGTGTCTGGGCTGAACGTTGGAGATGGTGAGTGTTGGACTCTGACTCTCTGTCACAGTAGTAAAGCCTCCTCCTTCCTTCTCCTTATACAGGAAGTAGCTCCTCACAGGTGGGTTGGCATCACTGCTGCTGCAGGTGAGAGTGACGGAGCTGCCCTGAACAACATCGCCATCTGCTGGACTGACTGACAACCTGACGGTAAAACCATCTGGAAGAGAGGGAGTCATCGTCATGGTTACTGTAGTAAAGGAGCTGCTACTGTAGTAAAGTTACTGCAGTAAAGGAGCTGCTACTGTAGTAAAGTTACTGTATTAAAGTTACTGTAGTAAAGGAGCTGCTACTGTAGCACAACGGTGATGCGAGAACACCTTAACAGAAAGCACGTGACAGTGATGGATGAACACGGCTCAGCCTCAGCAGGGTAATTATATTACGTTGCGTTTTGAAGTGAGGATCGTTCGTTTCACTGGCACAGCTGTAGGCCTAAGTTAGTTCTTCTCGTTTATCTAATAGATTCTCCCTCTTAATGACCTATTGTATTTTTAGCTTGCTATTCGCATTCTATGTTCTTGCTATTCGAGTTCTGGCGAAGCGTCAGCTAAATGACTGTAATGTAATGCGATAGCCAGTGACTGTTTGCTCGCATTCATGAATTCAATATTGCATGACAAGTGTATTTAGCTAGCTGGCTAACGTCAGTGGTAGAGCAGAGGTGATAAGCTAAAGGCTAGCTAGTGGTAGCCTACCAAGCTACCCGTGAGTTAGAGTGAGGCACTGACTGTAGCTGGGGTCATCCCTATGTTCCCCGGGTCCTATATTCCCCGATTTCTTAGCTCCGCTTCCGAAAAAGGGTCCTATGTTCCCCGCTTCCGAAAAAGGGTCCTATGTTCCCCGCTTCCTGCTGTGTCAAGCGACCCCAGGTGTCGTTATGTGGTACTGCATGAGAGTTTGACATGGGTCTTAAGATGTCTTGGAAATATGAAGAACACAATGAATGTCATAGTATTGTCTCAGCATTTTATTATTTAAAAAACAACATACACAAATACATAATCATAATGTGGATTACTAATTGATAAAGACATTTACAGGAAATTGCAGGAACTATTATAAATAGGAACAAAATTATTATGTGTACAACATTATTATATGAACAAAATGATTATATGTACAAAACCTTTTGTAGGTAGGACACTATTGGACCTCGGCCCAAATCTAGTACTGAACCTGACCCCCCATGCTAAACCATTTGGAAGTACAGTATACTAGGACTCCAATTCAGACACACTGTCACACGCTGTCACAAATCTACTAACTCTAATTATTTAAAATACAAATAAATAAATAAACAAGAATGTGTTGTGTAACAACTCCCCCAAGATTCCCCTCCACCACAGAGAGACTAAACTGTCCTTCTGAAAGAGACTACACTGACATCCTCCATCCCAGACAGACTACAATGACCACCATCACAGTGTGACATGGGAGAGTTACTCCATATGAGAGTGGAGAAACCTATTCTTCAGGTAGCATGTGTTCCTGATGTTGTGGACTACTCTTTTATCAACAATTTCACTGTATTGCCCATTGGTGGCAGTTGACTTCATACCTATCCCAACAAGTTGGCGTGGTTCCCAAAAACATTTATGATGTAGGAACAGGAGGGTGTCAGTGATGGCTGAGGGTGGGAAGAGAAGCTTTGCTCCCTCCCTGTACTCTTCACAGCCTGTCAGGGGATCTTCTCTGTGGAGTGGCAGGAACACGGTCCCTTCAAACAGGAGCTGTGGATTCTCTGAAAATAAAAGACATCAAGTATTAAGCTAGGCTATACTGTAGATTCCCATCCATATCTTAAAGAAAATATGACACCAAAATGTACTTACTTCTGCTAAATGGTGTTAATATGTTAATATGAATTAATATCTAATCAAACCACACTGTTTTGATGCAAAATCCTGTAAGAAAAATAATATATATATAATAATGATATCAATAATAACTCACCCTCTCGAAAGGTTTGTGGTGGTCACATATCTCGACCTGGAGTGGCCTTGCTTCGTCATCCGTCAAACTAGCTGATCGGATCAAAGCCAAGTATCCACTCAGCAAGATGTTGGCTTTAGTCACTAGTCGGCAGGTGTTGCGGCCAATGTATTCAACAGAGGCTGCTGTAAATGCCTCAGGGCAACACATGACATCTCTGGCTATGATGGGCCACATCTGAATGAGATGGAGTACCTCACAGCCAGTGGCACATGCCAAGTGATGAACATCTGGGAGCTGAAAGGATAATGTGGTGTGTAAT
Organism: Nansenia antarctica; assembly: GCF_963989245.1. Lineage (NCBI taxonomy): Eukaryota > Metazoa > Chordata > Actinopteri > Argentiniformes > Microstomatidae > Nansenia > Nansenia antarctica. The sequence continues at coordinate 134,245 of NC_137684.1, read as the reverse complement.
GCAATTTCATTCAGAGCTGTTCACACTTCTCACAGGACATGGACTTTGATGACAAAATGTACTATTTAGTGATCTTAAAACAGTTGCTTGTTATATGAAGTGTGTTCTTCACTTCAACTTCCGTAATATGGAGAAAAAAACCAACAAATTCTAGCGCAATTCAGGATTTGCAGAGAAGAGGACCAAATCGCCAGCGGCTGTCACATTTAACAAACAGGCAGACTATTAGAGAGAAAGCTAGTTCCCATTGACTTTGGTTGTTCTTTACTTGTATTAAACTATTTTGTACTTTTCTATTTAATTGTACTTGTATTAAATGTTTTATCAACTTCCCAGAGATGTCACTCGTTGTTTATGCTCATCGTGTTGAAAACACTTAAACTTCACAGTTAATACCTTTTATCCACATGACATGCATTTTTTGTCCTGGGACACACCAATTGAATTATTATTAACTAATTCATAATGTAAAATATATAATAGGATAATTCATTATTATACTTGAATTATTCCAATTGGAACAAGATCGCCTGACTGTCTTAAGACATTGATATTCAGTGTCTTAAGACATCTCAAGATGTTCTGTGTCTTCAAGACACAGAAAATATGGCTCTTATGCTCCATGTCTTAAGTGAGTGCATGAGTGCATGTCTTCAGGTTAGGTCTTTAGACGACTTAAGACATCTTGACAGACAAAATGTCTTATTTTGGTTAAATAAGACATCTTAAGACATCTCAAGACAATGTGATGGCTGGGTATGTAGCTGGGCTGTTTGAGCTTAAAATAAAATAGCCCCCCTGTTACGTACGGTGTTCGTGTTCTGTGTGTGTTTGTGTTATAGCAGGCCTGCTGTTTGTATTGTGTTGTGTGTTGTGTTTTTGTCTCTCCCTGTTGTTGTCATTTTTCCTAGGTTCACAGATAATTGCTTGGTTCCAGTCCCATCATTCCACACACCTGTTTCTGATCAACAATCAACCTGGTCTTTGCCTATAAATGTTCTGTGTCCTCAGTGTTCTCTCTCTCTCTCTCTCTCTCTCTCTCTCTCTCTCTCTCTCTCTCTCTCTCTCTCTCTCTCTCTCTCTCTCTCTCTCTCTCTCTCTCTCTCTCTCTCTCTCTCTCTCTCTCTCTCTCTCTCTCTCTCTCTCTCTCTCTCTCTCTCTCTCTCTCTCTCTCTCTCTCTCTCTCTCTCTCTCTCTCTCCTCCCTCCCTCCCCCTCCCCCCTGTTTTGAGCTGTGGCAGGGCTCTGGTGGGTTGAGCCTTGTTTGGTTTTGTTTGTGTTATTTGTTTTGTTCATTTAGATGATTTATGTAAGTTTCCATTTATTATATTACCATGTTTATGTATTTTGTTTGTTAATCATTTATGTTTATTTGTGCACACAGGGACAAATGACTAGTTGAGATACCCTGGGTTTACATCTGCATGGAGCAACGTACAATTGGACACTACCGACAAGTGTTCCAGTGTGTCAAAACGTCAGTCAGGAGAATCACCCACCACCGTTGGCGTCCGCGTAAAGTCATCTGTGACTTTGAGCAAGCGCTGAAAACTGCTCTTGAAACGGAGTTGCCACAAGCCAGAATCAGAGGATGCTACTTCCATTTCAACCAAGCCTTGTGGAAGAGGGTACAGGGACTTGGATTGGCTGGTCCATTCCGAAATGACCATCGACTGGCAGCAGTCATCCGCAAGGTGATGGCCTTAGGACACCTGCCTCTGCCTCTGGTCCAGATCAATTTTGATCTTCTCCTCAACCACAGAGACACCAGGCGTGCCCTGAGGAACCACCCTGAGTTACAAGACTTCCTCACATATGTTCGTAACACATATGTCCAGCGGAGAAAAAATATATAATTTCATCTAATAACTAAATCTGAAGTATTAAGTTAATTATTTTATATTGTTAATATAATATTGTCTGCTAATTATGGGTTAATTCATTCTTATCCTATCACCTCTGGGCCTGTGCGTATATCGAGTATAGGTTTAACTATGAGCCGAAACAAAAATTAACGAAACATCATGCTGCTGCCACCGCCGCCACCAAGGCAGGCATTCTCCGCCGCCGCCGCTACATCCATCGAGGCTCCCAGCAACATCGACACCGGACTCTACACCACCCCCCCCCCCCCCCCCCTCCCCGTTCGCTGACTCTGTGTTCCATGTTACTTGTTGTTGTTACTTGTTGTTTTTGTGTTTCCCCATGTGTATCCTATATTGTCAGCGTCTAAATTATTATTATTATCAAACACAGCAGAGGACAGGAGGGCTCTTTAAACAGGTGGACGAGTTGCCAATTGGTCCGGTACAGGCACGCTAATGATGATGTTCAATGTCAAAATGTTCATGCCAAACTAATAACATTTAGGGCCTGATTTACTAAGATCCCAAATAACGAATACTAATTGAAGTTCACACACAGGGGAAGTTGTGAGATATACTTGTTATAGGCTATACTTCAAATAAGGCCCGCTATCTTCTACATTGGAAAGATCAACAATCCTCACTGCACACCGTTAGTAGATCAGCTTGCAGATGTAGAACCAGTTTGCACATTAATAGGCCATTAATAGGCTAATAAGTTATAATTCTGTATTTTTGTTCTAGCTTATCATCGTACTCTAAATGATGCTGTCCAAGTGCGCCATCCTTCACTTTGGTTATTCCTTCGTCACCTGAAGGATCAGCAAATGCTTTCAGAGGATAAGCTGGGGATGGCAGACAGAGGCCACGCTCCCCCAACAAGGAGACGGAAGTGGAGGGAGTTGGAGGCCCGTCTACTGAGGCTGAAAGAACAGTACATTTATTTGGATAGCACTTTGGCCTATGTTGTTGTTATTATTATTATTATTATTGGCCTAATTTAATTATTATTGTTATTGTTATTATTGTTATTATGTATGAATGAATGAATGGTCTTTATTGTCATTGATATAGTACAGGTACCAAACAACGAAATTTGGGGGGGGGGGCTCCCCTGGTGCTAGGAAAGAAAAAAAGAAAAAAAAGAAGGGAAAGGAGCTGTTTTACATAAATAAAGGCTATGTACACTATCCACTATACTATACTGTACAAATAAAACACTGTGCTGTACTCTATGCTATGCTATACCTATTCTAACAGTTCCTATTCTCTGCAACCTTATGTACCCTAGGGTTGTCATATTGCACATAGTGTTATTGCACATTCATTTAAAGTGTCGCAGTTTGCAGGCTTGAAATGTACACATTTGTGCCTCAGCACTACATCTGATTTCAATCCAGCAGCTGCCATCAATCCGTCCAGACTGTCCAGGGCCCAGAACCTAGGTCTTTGCTGTGTTCAGGGCCTGGATGGCCCTGGGGTAGAAGCTGAGCTTCAGTCTGTTTGTCCTTGCGAACATGGTCCTGTACCGCCTGTTCGAGGGCAGCCGAGCAAAGTGTTCGTGCCCAGGGTGGGTTGGGTCTCTGGAGATCTTGGAGGCCTTCCTGAGGCAGCGTGTGTTGTACAGCTCTTCCAGAGAGGGGAGGGGGGCGCCGGTGATCTTCTGGGCCGTTCTCACGACTCTCTGTAGCGCATTCCTCTCTGCGGCTGTGCAGCTGGAGAACCAGTTGCAGATGCAGTAGGTGAGGATGCTCTCCACTGCGCCGCGGTAGAAGGCCACCAGCATCTCCTGTCCGATGTGGTATTTCCTGAGGACTCTCAGGAAGAAGAGCCGCTGTTGTGCCTTCTTGATGATGGCTGCTGTGTTGTTCTTCCAGGACAGGTCATCCTGTATGTGCACCCCCAGGAATCGGAGGGTTGAGACTCTCTCCACGCTCCCTCCGTCGATGAGCAGGGGCTGGACCTCAGATTGCACAGATGTATGCACAAACATAGTTTAATTAGTTGGTTGCAATAAAAGCCTATATTTTGGATTGATATCTCTACTGTATTTATTTGATTTCGTTTGACAAAAATATAGAAAAAATATGTAATAATGTGTATATATATATATACACTGTCACTGGTGTTCTTTTAGGAATATAAGATTTTCAATTCCATCTCGAAAATGATCTATCTAGGGAGTTATATAAAATGCTGAGACAATACTATGACATTCATTGTGTTCTTCATATTTCCAAGACATCTTAAGACCCATGTCTATAGACACGTCAAACTCTCATGCAGTACCACATAACGACACCTGGGGTCGCACGTCAAACTCTCATGCAGTACCACATAACGACACCTGGGGTCACTTGACACAGCAGGAAGCGGGGAACATAGGACCCTTTTTCGGAAGCGGGGAACATAGAACCCTTTTTCGGAAGCGGGGAACCGGGAACATAGGACCCGGGGAACATAGGTACGCTCCCCTGTAGCCTAGCCTATTGTATGGAGTGAGAGGACACATTGCATTGTTTTGGAGCATATCTGTTATATAAAAACATTAGTGTCTTGTCTGTAGCCTATATTGCACTTTGGGTTACTGACCTTTACATTAAGCAAAGTTATTACCTAAAACAATGCATGTATTGAGCTAGAGTTCAACTACTTTATTGAAACAATCTACCGCCATAGTCCATGGCCTGTTGTTATACCTATTTGATGTAGCAAAGCCTTTTTTATTTATATTATTTATAATTTTTTATTAATACTTATTCATTTTGCACATGTATATGTATAGGCCTGGCTGATTTAGAAAACATAAATTAAAATGTGCACTTTTTATTTTATTTTTTAAATCGATTATCAAAATAATCGTTAGTTGCAGCCCTAGTGTGTGTGTGCAAATCTCTTTCTCACACCTGATCGCAGGATTTATTTTTATCGCCAATATACTAATCAACGTTCGTGGAATAGCCTCCAGGGGGCCGTTCCACTAACGTTGATTAGTATATCGGCGATAAAAATAAATCCTGCGATCAGGCAACTCGGGATTGGGATTCAAGCCTCAGGTGATTCCTCGAACGAGGATCAGGCTTGTGTCATGAGTGTTCACAGAACACCGGCTTAGAAATCCTCGATATGGGCGCGTGCACGCAGACATAAAGAGCCCTGAAGAGTCAAACTGTCGAAATGAAGATTGATCTTTATGAAGACGACAAATAAGATGTAAAATAGTGTAATACTGCCGCAATTAACAAGGCGAGGGAAATGGTTTGGCAAGAAATTGCTGACCGATTAAATGCGTAGGTCATACTAGCCCCAGTTATTGTTATATGTTCATATTTTAATTAATGAATATTTACTACTGTGGTGATATCAGCAGCAGGCTACATACTGTCATATCATCACGATGGCCTAGTGGTACCGACCGCTGCCATAGTATTTATTCGTCATTTTAAGACGGTGGTTCAAATCCCTCTTTTGACACACAAATCTAATCTAAAAAAGTATATAGGCTATAAAATGATGGTGCAGGCTAATTTACAAGAACTGACACGATTACAATGGTGTTTGAAGCCTTTCTGAGTAGTAAATGATGTTCTTCTAACTGGACCCTGGATTTGGCATAGATATTTTTTTCTTATGATTACTGATGGATAGATGATCCACTTAGACAGATATATCTATTGTAAATCGATTTGCATGAAGGCTTCGGTTAAATGTAAAAAAAAAAAAACTTCACTTAAATCATGTCTCTAACTCGCAACCTTCGGAACTCTAACTGGTTGCCTTAACCCCTGCGCTAGCCTGCCCGCTGTTACGATAGCAATGCAAGTTGATAGACATACCTATTTGTTTTATTTTATTTTTTAACACTTTTTATTTATCTATCGATCTATCTATCACACTTTCAAAATATCAAGTTATCTATCACACAATCAAACTATCTATCTATCGATCGATCACACTTTCAAAATATCTAATTATCTATCTATCACACAGTCAAACTATCTATCTATCTATCTCGTAAAAAGTGGGAACTAATATTTCCTAAAAGACACTTGACGGAACTGTCGTTCGGGATATAGTTTCCGCCTGTGAGACAATTTTGACGCACGTATTACCTAAACCAACCTCTAAACCTGCTCGCGACCAGAATTACTCAGAAGGATTGGTTGCATAGCAACCAAGCAGCGAATTATTTGAGCCACATTGATGGAACCGAACGCAAGATGAAATTATCGCCGATTAGAATATTATCGCCGATTAGAAGATAATCTCGCTTAGTGGAACAGGCCCCTGGTCTTTGCACTATAAATGTTCTGTGTCCTGAGTGTTCTGTCTCTCTCTCCTGTTTTGAGCTGTGGCAGGGCTCTGGTGGGTTGAGCCTTGTTTGGTTTTGTTTGTGTTATTTGTTTTGTTCATTTAGATCAGGGGTGGGGAACCTTTTTCCTGTTAAGGGCCATTTACATTTTTAGAACATCCTTCGAGGGCCATTGTTACGGCCTGGCTCTGGACCATAACAAAAAGGGACACACACACACCATGTATAATCAGAATAACAAGAATTTAATAGAACTAAGGTATGCCAAACTGAACAATAATCCAATGGGGTATGAGAATCAGTGTAAGTGAGTGAATGCAGTGGAAGGTATGGCAAGGAGGGTGTTGTACGGTGTAATATTGAATAATGGTGCTGGAGGAGAGAGAGAGAGCTTGTGGACTGGAACGCCTTTTAAGCTGTAACCAGGACACCCAGTCAGCTGTCCCGAGTCCTTCTTAGCGATTAGCTGACTCACCACAAAACTAGCATGCGTAATGTTGTCTCGGTCAGATTGTGGTCTCATGAAGACTGCTTGTTGAGCACCCAAACTCAGCCGAAGAGCGTTAACTTTATCCAAGCCTATTTGTCCTTTCAACTTGTCCAGGTTAGCATGTTTCGAGTTGTAATGACGTTCGAGGTTGGCCTTTTTCATAACCGAGAGCGCCTCCCGACAAACTAGGCATACTGGCTTGCCTTTTACTTAAACAAATAAATAATTATTTGTCCATTTGTCTTGGAAAGCGCAACATTCTGCATCTAACTTTCTTTTCTTGACAGTCGCCATGTTTGCATTCTGATTACTTTCTGAATTAAGCGATGACAGGAGATTATCACGCAATGACACATTACGTTACGCAAGTGACCATGAACGTGACACAGACAGACAGACAGCTGTCCGTCACTGACCCTGAACGTGACACGTTTTATAGGAAAAAAAAAATATTTATTTTAAAAAAATAAATAAAAATAAAATAATAATATATGAATTGCCTCGCGGACCGGATCAAACGGTCTCGCGGGCCTTATACGGCACGGAGGCCGGAGGTTCCCCACCCCTGATTTAGATGATGATGATTTATGTAAGTTAAGTATGAAAGTTTCCATTTATTATATTACCATGTTTATGTATTTTGTTTGTTAATCATTTATGTTTATTTGTGCACACAGGGACAGATGACTAGTTGAGATACCCTGGGTTTACATCTGCATACACGTAGGACATACCTGCTGTCTAGCACCCCAGTTTAGAGTGAGCACCACCCACTGTACTTTGAGGTGCCTAGCACCTGTAAAGGGGGGGTGGGGGTTATTATTTTGATTATGACTTTTATTTGGTGCCACTGTTAGTCCTCTCTGTTCCCTGTGTTGCTGTATTAATAAAAATCAAGTTAATTGCAACCCTTGGTTTCCTGGCTTTTGTTTTGTGTGACTGCACCCTCACTTGTCCTTTCTGTTGCTCTATGTTGCGCCCTTCTACCCCGAGTCACCAGGGGGCGTAACATACAGTTTATATGATATATGTGAATATGAATATACTGTATATATGAATATGTATGTATATATGTACCGTTTATATTATAGATGTAATTATGAATATACAGTATATATGTAAATATGAATATACAGTATATAGGTACATATGTATATGATCAGGCTGCGTACAGTGATGTCATCATGCTAGAGAGAGGACTCACACTGGACAGTGATGTCATCATGTTAGAGAGAGGACTCACACTGGACAGTGATGTCATCATGTTAGAGAGAGGACTCACACTGGACAGTGATGTCATCATGTTAGAGAGAGGACTCACACTGGACAGTGATGTCATCATGTTAGAGAGAGGACTCACACTGGACAGTGATGTCATCATGTTAGAGAGAGGACTCACACTGGACAGTGATGTCATCATGTTAGAGAGAGGACTCACACTGGACAGTGATGTCATCATGTTAGAGAGAGGACTCACACTGGACAGTGATGTCATCATGTTAGAGAGAGGACTCACACTGGACAGTGATGTCATCATGTTAGAGAGAGGACTCACACTGGACAGTGATGTCATCATGTTAGAGAGAGGACTCACACTGGACAGTGATGTCATCATGTTAGAGAGAGGACTCACACTGGACAGTGATGTCATCATGTTAGAGAGAGGACTCACACTGGACAGTGATGTCATCATGTTAGAGAGAGGACTCACACTGGACAGTGATGTCATCATGTTAGAGAGAGGACTCGACAGTTAGAGCCACTGGTAGAGATAATACACACACACACACACACACACAAACACTATAACAATATACAACTATCATAAAGACTGTCATCCACACAGGTTCTCCAGCCATGAGGAACAATTACAGCATCAGACATACTGTGTCTAACCATTAGAAATAATGTCGAGGAAATATTAAACATTAAACAGTTATGAATTACATGTTGTAATGTTTCATAATGTCTAGTGTCCATTTCACAACCAAACAGCAGTGAATTCATGAGCAGTGATTGTGAGCAGCAGTAGCAGTGATATAATATATTGTTTAGTAAAATAGTAAACAGTTCTACTCACCTGTCAGCGTGAGAGTCATCAGCAGAATCACACAGGTTGTTCTCAACAGCCACATGGTGCCACACTGCCACACCTCGATACACAGCTACACCTGCTTCTACTGGGGAGGGAATCACTCTGCTTCAGACAGGCAATAGCCAGGACAACTATCACACAACCATCACACAACCATCATACAACCATCATACAACCATCATACAACCATCATACAACCATCATATAACCATCACACAACCATCATATAACCATCATACAACCATCATATAACCATCATATAACCATCATATAACCATCATATAACCATCATACAACCATCATATAACCATCATATAACCATCATATAACCATCATATAACCATCATATAACCATCATATAACCATCACACAACTATCACACAACCATCACACAACCATCACACAACCATCATACAACCATCATACAACCATCATATAACCATCATATAACCATCATATAACCATCATATAACCATCATATAACCATCATATAACCATCACACAACCATCATATAACCATCATATAACCATCATATAACCATCATATAACCATCATATAACCATCATATAACCATCACATAACTATCATATAACCATCATATAACCATCACACAACCATCATACAACCATCATACAACCATCATATAACCATCATATAACCATCATATAACCATCATATAACCATCATATAACCATCATATAACCATCATATAACCATCATATAACCATCATATAACCATCATATAACCATCATATAACCATCACATAACTATCATATAACCATCATATAACCATCACACAACCATCATATAACCATCATACAACCATCATATAACCATCATATAACCATCATATAACCATCATATAACCATCATACAACCATCATATAACCATCATATAACCATCATATAACCATCACACAACCATCATATAACCATCATACAACCATCATATAACCATCATATAACCATCATATAACCATCATATAACCATCATATAACCATCATATAACCATCATATAACCATCATATAACCATCATATAACCATCATATAACCATCATATAACCATCACACAACCATCATATAACCATCATACAACCATCATATAACCATCATATAACCATCATATAACCATCATATAACCATCATATAACCATCATATAACCATCATATAACCATCATATAACCATCACATAACTATCACACAACCATCATATAACCATCATATAACCATCATATAACTATCACACAACCATCATACAACCATCATACAACCATCATACAACCATCATATAACCATCATATAACCATCATACAACCATCATATAACCATCATATAACCATCATATAACCATCATATAACCATCATATAACCATCATATAACCATCATATAACCATCATATAACCATCATACAACCATCATACAACCATCATACAACCATCATATAACCATCATATAACCATCATATAACCATCATATAACCATCATACAACCATCATATAACCATCATATAACCATCATATAACCATCATATAACCATCATATAACCATCATATAACCATCATACAACCATCATACAACCATCATACAACCATCATATAACCATCATATAACCATCATATAACCATCATATAACCATCATACAACCATCATACAACCATCATACAACCATCACACAACCATCATACAACCATCATATAACCATCATATAACCATCATATAACCATCATATAACCATCATATAACCATCATACAACCATCATACAACCATCATACAACCATCATATAACCATCATATAACCATCATATAACCATCATATAACCATCATACAACCATCATACAACCATCATACAACCATCACACAACCATCATACAACCATCATATAACCATCATATAACCATCATATAACCATCATACAACCATCACACAACCATCATATAACCATCATATAACCATCATATAACCATCATACAACCATCATATAACCATCATATAACCATCACATAACTATCATATAACCATCACACAACCATCATATAACCATCATATAACCATCATATAACCATCATATAACCATCATACAACCATCATATAACTATCATATAACCATCATACAACCATCATATAACCATCATATAACCATCATATAACCATCACATAACTATCATATAACCATCATATGACCATCATATAACCATCATATAACCATCATATAACCATCATATAACCATCATATAACCATCATATAACCATCACATAACTATCATATAACCATCACACAACCATCATATAACCATCATATAACCATCATATAACCATCATATAACCATCATATAACCATCATATAACCATCATATAACCATCATACAACCATCATATAACCATCATATAACCATCATATAACCATCATATAACCATCATATAACCATCATATAACCATCATACAACCATCATATAACCATCATATAACCATCATACAACCATCATATAACCATCATATAACCATCATATAACCATCATATAACCATCATACAACCATCATATAACCATCATATAACCATCATATAACCATCATACAACCATCATATAACCATCATATAACCATCATACAACCAGGAGGTGGAGGTGGAGGTGGAGGAGGTGGTGGAGGTGGAGGTGGAGGAGGTGGAGGTGGTGGAGGTGGTGGTGGAGGTGGAGGGGGAGGTGGTGGAGGTGGAGGAGGTGGAGGTGGAGGAGGAGGTGGTGGAGGTGGAGGGGGTGGAGGTGGTGGTGGAGGTGGTGGAGGTGGAGGGGGTGGAGGTGGTGGTGGAGGTGGTGGAGGTGGAGGGGGTGGAGGTGGAGGTGGTGGTGGTGGAGGTGGAGGTGGTGGAGGTGGTGGAGGTGGAGGAGGAGGTGGTGGTGGAGGAGGTGGTGGAGGAGGTGGAGGTGGTGGAGGTGGAGGTGGTGGAGGTGGTGGAGGTGGAGGAGGAGGTGGTGGTGGAGGTGGTGGAGATGGAGGAGGAGGTGGAGGTGGGGGTGGAGGTGGAGGTGGAGGTGGAGGTGGTGGAGGTGGAGGGGGTGGAGGTGGAGGTGGTGGTGGTGGAGGTGGAGGTGGTGGAGGTGGTGGAGGTGGAGGAGGAGGTGGTGGTGGAGGAGGTGGTGGAGGAGGTGGAGGTGGTGGAGGTGGAGGTGGTGGAGGTGGTGGAGGTGGAGGAGGAGGTGGTGGTGGAGGTGGTGGAGATGGAGGAGGAGGTGGAGGTGGGGGTGGAGGTGGAGGTGGAGGTGGAGGTGGAGGTGGTGGAGGTGGAGGAGGAGGTGGTGGTGGAGGAGGTGGAGGTGGTGGGGTTGGGGGTGTAGGTGGAGGTAGTGGGGTTGGGGGTGGAGGTGTAGGTGGAGGTAGTGGGGTTGGGGGTGTAGGTGGTGGGGTTGGGGGTGGAGGTGTAGGTAGTGGGGTTGGGGGTGGAGGTGGAGGTGGAGGTAGTGGGGTTGGGGGTGTAGGTGGAGGTGGAGGTGGTGGGGTGGAGGTGGGGTTGGGGTAGTGGGGTTGGGGGTGTAGGTGGAGGTAGTGGGGTTGGGGGTGGAGGTGGGGGTGGAGGTGGTGGGGTGGAGGTGGAGGTGTAGGTAGTGGGGTTGGGGGTGGAGGTGGAGGTGGAGGTAGTGGGGTTGGGGGTGTAGGTGGAGGTGGAGGTGGTGGGGTGGAGGTGGGGTTGGGGTAGTGGGGTTGGGGGTGTAGGTGGAGGTAGTGGGGTTGGGGGTGGAGGTGGGGGTGGAGGTGGTGGGGTGGAGGTGGGGTTGGGGTAGTGGGGTTGGGGTGGTGGTAGCGAGAGAGAAAAAAAAAAAGAAAAAGAAAAGAGGATGTGATGATTGGATACTCCTACCACTAGGTGTCAGTAAAGGTCCTTGTTATAGGACATCACGAGAGATGGTGTGGTGGTAGCGAGAGAGGAAGAACTAATAGGTACTAGGTAATGCAGTTGATGTAAACGGAGCACGTTACAGTTTTTCTCAGTCGCTTTGGTGCATTTCTCTGATCAGAATTGAAATTCTCATAACTGTTAGTTTAACCTCCACAACATTTAGTCATTTGTGCACATCATAGTAGCAGTTTCTCATTCCTTCAAACAAATTGCAAATGCTTTTGGACATGCATCAATTGCTGTCATACAATTCTCTGCTGTTTTATAACATTATCATTTGCTTATGTCATGTCAGTCAAAATGAACTATACTTTTGGATGCTGAATAGTCATTCCCTATAAAACTAATAGTCCTCATTTCATTGCTTGAGTCATTACATCCAAAAATGTTGAACAAGTTGTCAAAATCTGTCAAGCAAATTGTATACATTTCTTTATCATTTTTCCTGAAAATTGAAACAATTGAACAATTTCTCTCAGGTGAACCTCAGCTTTCACTGATGAGGAGGAGTGTGTGAAGCATTCATTGTAACCAATGATAAGCCACTTCGCCACAGTCACTCAGAGCTGAATCCCATGAACCCTCAATTGGCAAGCATATATGAACCGAGCAGGACATAGTGTGTACCATTTCAACAATACTGTGACACAGAAATGGAAGGTCAGCATCGTGGAAGAGGGGCGAGGATGCGGGGAGGAAGGGGAAGGGGACAAAACAGGGGAAGAGGAAGAAGAGGCCAAGTACATAGGCAGATTTCAGATGAAATTAGGGCTACAATTGTGGACCATGTTGTCAATCACGGCCTCACAATGGCTGAGGCAGGCCGAAGGGTGCAGCCAAATGTTGGGAGAACCACTGTGAATTCAATTGTTCAAACATTTCGTCGGGAGAACAGGTGTGTATATTGGACAGTAATTCAGCACTAAACTATCTGCACTGCACTACTGTCATTGTGTCATACATGAAGCTTACAGTGGGACAAGAACTTGTCGTCACTTTTTACATTTTACATTTAGACTTACAGCTTTACTGCAGCACAGATTTACTGTATTGTAGTGTAAAGTAGTGTTACAGTAAATATTTGCCATATTTACAGTATGGTACTGTACTGCAGCATTTTACAAGTGGGAAGCACTGTTATTGTACACTACAGTAATATGGGTTAAAGCAGTATATCTCATGTTTACTGTACATTACTCTAATTTTACTCTGCACCACATAGGATTGCAAGACAACCTCACAGAGGTGGAAGAGGGCCCATTTTTACTCCGCAACAAGAGGAAGCCATTTGTGCAATGGTGATTGCAAACAATGCCATAAGGTTGAGAGAGATCCAGAGCGCTGTTATAGAGGATGACAATATATTTGGCAATATTGAATCCGTTTCAATCTCTACAATTGACAGAGTGCTTAGGAGAAATGAAATGCGCATGAAACAACTGTATAATGTGTCATTTGACCGGAACAGTGACAGAGTGAAGGAGGTCCGTCACCAGTATGTACAGGTAAAACATTTATGTGTTCTTTGCATACTCTAATGTTCAGTGCTGTAAACTGGTTACATGAAAGTTCATACTGTACAATATGTTGTCCAAAATGCATTATGTTACACAGGAAAAGTTGTTATAGTTTCTCTCTCTCTCTCTCTCTCTCTCTCTCTATTCTGGGATAAAGCGTGTACTGGAGCTGGACGCCAGGGAACCGCTGCACACATTCATATATCTTGATGAGGCGGGTTTCAATCTGGCAAAAGGTAGAAGGCGTGGCAGAAATCGCATTGGACAGAGAGCAACCACTGATGTCCCAGGCCAACGAGGAGGGAATATTACCATGTGTGCAGCCGTCTCAGAAAACGGCGTCCTCACCCATATGCCCCGTCTTGGTCCATACAACACGCAACATCTGCTGACTTTTTTAGACACTCTTTACAGGGACATAATCCCTGAGAATGAGAGGGGTCTAAATGGAGACCATCTAAACAAGTTTGTTGTTGTATGTGATAATGTGCGTTTTCACCACTCAGATCTGGTCAGACAGTGGTTTGCAGCACATGAAAGGATGCTGGTGGAATATCTACCTCCCTACTCCCCATTCCTGAATCCTATAGAGGAGTTTTTCTCTGCCTGGAGGTGGAAGGTATATGACCGGCATGCACATACCCAAATGGCCTTGCTAGACGCCATGGATGCAGCATGTGATGACATCACAACACAGTCCTGCAGAGGGTGGATTCGCCACTCAAGGAGATACTTTCCTCGCTGCATTGCCAGGGAGGATATTCGCTGTGATGTTGACGAAAATATGTGGCCAGACAGACAGGAACGTCTGGATGCGAATGAATAATTTACAGTACTGTGTATGTTGTATGTCCAATAAGTACTGCAATATTGTTTACAGTTGTGCACAGCTCTACCCAAAGGGTGTTTCTTATGTTTGTTGTAAATACTGTAAGTTTGTATTTTTCTTTTGCACAATGCTGTGAACACATTAGAATTGCAAAGAGCATATGCAGTAAAAATGTGAAACATAACTATTCAGCGTCTTGTACTTATTTACCTCACTAAATACAGTAATGTGTAACCCACTGTAGATTTCAAATGGCCGTGCAAATATTGTATAGTACTGTCTTGAGCATTTTCAGGTAGTGTCACCAAGATCTGACTTTTTTGCATTGGAAAACACTTACAGAGTGAACTGTCATAATGAAAACATGACAAAGCCATTTGACTATCTTGTTCATAAACAATGGTGTCAGGACTTTTCATTTTGATGACACTGACACTTTCATTGACATGAATACTTGCTTTTGAGGAATAGACTATCCATTTTGAGCAAGTGACACGCTTTTGCAGGTTAACAGCTAGGTTTTGCAGTTTGTACTAATTGTTCTGAGAAATGCACTAACTGTGGTGCAAATGTTAATAGTGATGTGAGAAATCCACCAAAGTGACTGAGAAAAACTGTAATAAAAGTTACAAAAATATCCTGTTTCTCATTGAACGACACGAACAACACATGGTACCAGGAGTAAAACAGTGCAAGATACAACTGTGAAATGCAATAATACAGTAAAAAGCACACATAGCCATTACACAACAACTAGATAACAACCCCATAACCATCACACAGCCATTAAACATTCTCAAAATGTCTGTCATTGCACAACAGGTGCAACAAACTGTAACCTTCATCATTTTCAGTACCTCTAGCATACACACCTTCAACAGCCTACCTCTACAGGGGATCAGTAAAGTAATGAATGTAATTAAAGAACACAGACCTTCTACAGCGCCTCTCTGCAGCACGACACTGACCAGCGAGTCACTTTCCAAGTAGTAAGGGTGAAAAGCAGAAGTGTGAGGGAGAACGATTTGGTGATGGTGATGCCATTCCTGCCCTCTGTCCTCCGTCCTCTGTCCTCTCACCACAACAGTATTAATATACCAGAATGTTCTAGAGATGTATAGCACTCTCTACATCTCACATGCTCTTCTGTCTTTAGAGGGTTGAACTGGTGACGTTAGAGCTAGTTATTAAACAACAGAATGTCTCAAAGTATCAAATAAATAGTTCATGTGGGACAGGAACATGATGGTGTAATAGTGTGACTGGCTCGGCTGTGGGACAGGAACATGATGGTGTGATAGTGTGACTGGCTCGGCTGTGGCCACGCTGCTGACTTCCTGCCCTCCCTCCTCTCACCACATGAACACACATCACACATGCACACGCTGATCAGAATTGAAATTCTCATAACTGTTAGTTCAACCTCCACAACATTTAGTCATTTGTGCACATCATAGTAGCAGTTTCTCATTCCTTCAAACAAATTGCAAATGCTTTTGGACATGCATCAATTGCTGTCATACAATTCTCTGCTGTTTTATAACATTATCTTTGCTTATGTCATGTCAGTCAAAATGAACTATACTTTTGGATGCTGAATAGTCATTCCCTATAAAACTAATAGTCCTCATTCCATTGCTTGAGTCATTACATCCAAAAATGTTGAACAAGTTGTCAAAATCTGTCAAGCAAATTGTATACATTTCTTTATCATTTTTCCTGAAAATTGAAACAATTGAAACAAATTGAACAATTTCTCTCAGGTGAACCTCAGCTTTCACTGATGAGCAGGAGTGTGTGAAGCATTGATTGTAACCAATGATAAGCCACTTCTCCACAGTCACTCAGAGCTGAATCCCATGAACCCTCAATTGGCAAGCATATCTGAACCGAGCAGGACATAGTGTGTACCATTTCAACAATACTGTGACACAGAAATGAAAGGTCAGCATCGTGAAAGAGGGGCGAGGATGCGGGGAGGAAGGGGAAGGGGACAAAACAGGGGAAGAGGAAGAAGAGGCCAAGTACATAGGCAGATTCCTGATGAAATTAGGGCTACAATTGTGGACCATGTTGTCAATCACGGCCTCACAATGGCTGAGGCTGGTCGAAGGGTGCAGCCAAATGTTGGGAGAACCACTGTGAATTCAATTGTTCAAACATTTCGTCGGGAGAACAGGTGTGTATATTGGACAGTAATTCAGCACTAAACTATCTGCACTGCACTACTGTCATTGTGTCATACATGAAGCTTACAGTGGGACAAGAACTTGTCGTCACTTTTTACATTTTACATTTAGACTTACAGCTTTACTGCAGCACAGATTTACTGTATTGTAGTGTAAAGTAGTGTTACAGTAAATATTTGCCATATTTACAGTATGGTACTGTACTGCAGCATTTTACAAGTGGGAAGCACTGTTATTGTACACTACAGTAATATGGGTTAAAGCAGTATATCTCATGTTTACTGTACATTACTCTAATTTTACTCTGCACCACATAGGATTGCAAGACAACCTCACAGAGGTGGAAGAGGGCCCATTTTTACTCCGCAACAAGAGGAAGCCATTTGTGCAATGGTGATTGCAAACAATGCCATAAGGTTGAGAGAGATCCAGAGCGCTGTTATAGAGGATGACAATATATTTGGCAATATTGAATCCGTTTCAATCTCTACAATTGACAGAGTGCTTAGGAGAAATGAAATGCGCATGAAACAACTGTATAATGTGTCATTTGACCGGAACAGTGACAGAGTGAAGGAGGTCCGTCACCAGTATGTACAGGTAAAACATTTATGTGTTCTTTGCATACTCTAATGTTCAGTGCTGTAAACTGGTTACATGAAAGTTCATACTGTACAATATGTTGTCCAAAATGCATTATGTTACACAGGAAAAGTTGTTATAGTTTCTCTCTCTCTCTCTCTCTCTCTCTATTCTGGGATAAAGCGTGTACTGGAGCTGGACGCCAGGGAACCGCTGCACACATTCATATATCTTGATGAGGCGGGTTTCAATCTGGCAAAAGGTAGAAGGCGTGGCAGAAATCGCATTGGACAGAGAGCAACCACTGATGTCCCAGGCCAACGAGGAGGGAATATTACCATGTGTGCAGCTGTCTCAGAAAACGGCGTCCTCACCCATATGCCCCGTCTTGGTCCATACAACACGTTAGTTATTTGTCTGTATTATCTTGTAGATAGTACTAGTTTTTTTGTCTGTCTTACATGTAACGATGAATTGAGAATCAAGGACCCCAATTGAAATAAGCCAGTGGCTTTCTTGGGTTTTTATCCTGTTAGTTGACCTTGTATGTAATATGTACTTTCATGTACCTACTTCTGCAAATCTTCTAATAAAGTTTTCAATCAATCAATCCTGTGGTGGCCCGGCTTTGCCTTCTGTTCACCACTGAATAGCTCAGCTCCACGTCATCTTGGCTGGTCTCCGTGTCCGTGTCCGTCTCCCTGCTCTGCCTGTGAACAGAGGGAGTACAGTAACACCTAATCACACCTGGAGATAGTCAAGAGAGTCCTTTACCATGTACAAAAGTTATATCAAGCAGGATATAAGGATATTGTATATAAATAAAACGTTCTTGGGGAAATGATCATGTACTTTAGGAGCAACAGTTTTGTTGTCCTACCCTTCCTTGGTATAAAACCTAACAAGACAAATGAAATGAGATTCAAATGTAACAGCAGTGGTTCCTATAAGAGTGATGCTTTGTGCCTATTAGACTATTGCAAATCAACTAACAGTAAAACAAAAGTTGTCATCTTCACATTCATTGCTGGTGTGTAACATCCTCCACAGTGTGTATGTACCGTGTGTATGGTGTGTAAGATCCTCCACCAGTGTGGACACTTCCTCCTAGGAGAAACTTCCTCTTTGCTGACAACACACAACTCTGCTCTACACAACTCGTTGCTGTTGCTGTTTTTGCGTAACTGTTGCTTATTTTACATGATTGCATTTGAGTAATGTTTATCTTGCTACAGCCATTTAGGGGTGGTGAACAACAAGTAGGCTTATTGCATGTGTACGTTACTGTCTGCTACAGATAGATCACTCTCTAACATGTTTGATTGTGTGACCTATGAACTCTGTTATATCAGCATCTTGCATAAATAACAGAGGGGTTTCGATTTGTTACGGTTTGTTGTTAGTTGAATTGCAGGGAAGCATAGTTACTCACCTGCTGTGAGTTATTCATGCCCTCAGAATACTGAATGGTTATAGACCATCATTGATTGAATACACTGTAGACATATGGGTTATGGTTAGGGTTATACAGTTTATTGATTTTGATCTCCCACCTGCTTTCCACCAGGCAAGGTAGGGTACTGTACACGGTATGGGTGTTGGAGGCCGACCTGTTAAGATAAGCACATTTAAACACTCTGCTAAGTACAGGAACAAGTCATTCACTCAGGACAGACAGACGTGTTGATATGACCAGTGGAATCCCATTGTGTCTGAGGATGTAAAATGGACTCATTGAGACTAGCTTCTGCCCATCCAGCCTTCCAGCTCTCTGTACAGTGTGTTCCCTGTCTGTGTGGCGCTGTGCCTGCTGCACACACGCACACACACACACACACAGAGTATGCATACAAACATACAATCACATACTGTAAACTCAGGCTCTTTTTCTACCACAGGGGGAATAGAGAAGACTATAGGGTTAGGGTTAGGGTTAGGGTTAGGGTGAGTATAGAACATTATGTTTATAGGGTTAGGGTTAGTGTGGAATACAGTACCAGAAAACCAATGTAACCACAACATTGTCTGATTCTCCCTGTTGGATTGACCTGTTTCTCCTGTGCCTGAAAAACAGGGAATATCACATACAATAACCAATTCTGATTTCTGCCGATACTCAATATTCACAAGTTTGAATGACTAATAAACGCATGAACTAAACAACATTAAAGGTATGTCAATTCAAACATTAAACATAGTGTTAAATGTCCATGGTCAATCAAGGAGTGAGATCACATGATAAAGAACGCTCAGTGGAGAGCTTTCTAAAATCTAGTGTTGTCGTCATGCACTAGACATTTGTATGTTTACATGGAGAATGATACACACAGAATGATACACACAGAATGATACACACAGAATGATACACACAGAATGATACACACAGAATGATACATACAGAATGAACATTATGTTCTCACATTTTCAGTGTTGCCAAAGAGCACAGAAAACACGCAAAACTACAAGCTTCACTTTGAACGTATGAAATGACAGAATATTGATATAATGATGTGATCTGTTATGACTGTTGGTCAGGATAGCGTGGAGATGGAGCTCTCACCTGTAGACCAGAAAGATGAATAAAACCAGGAGTAAAACACCAGAGACAGGAAGGGAGATGGAGAGGAAGTGCATGCTAACCCTAACCCTGTTATGAGAGAAAAGTGAGAAAGAGGATAAATATTGGGCCTTTGAGGCCTTACTGTAGTTTATTAGGATCCTATGATCTGTTGCTATACAGCAGCTACTCTTCCGTAGATCCACACATAAGAAATGACACACGATACAGAACAGTTATAGACAAGATGAATCCTGTTAAATCCAGTTATAGACACGAGTAAGACAATACAACATTAAATTAAAATAAGTCACTGTTAAGACACCAAGAGACAAGACACTTACAGACTTAGATTTACAATCATTGAGTCAAAGCCTGAGTCAGTTCAACCATTCTTCCTGTTCTAAAATGGTCATTGTATTCCTGCTATATTCATGGAATAAAACATATGTCACCCCATTATTCTATCCAGACTGTTTGAGAGTCTAGTTTCCTCCTTGTAGCTACAGTATCAGTGCACCCAGGTGGCAGGCTGCAGGTTATGATGTTGTCCACATGAGGGCGCTGGTGATCCCACTGCTTTTCCATTCCATGGAGTGGAATGTTAATTGTTAATTGTTAATTGTATTTATAATCCATCCAACTTTTACATCGGCCCGGGGCGCAGCCCGGGTAAAGGAACAGACAAAGACAAAGACAAGGAACACAGAAAGCAATCAGACACAGACGACTTAAACGTAAATCTCAGGCATACAATTCACAACAAATAGGGAGTAGTCTTAGGGAATATCATTTAGGAAGAGGTGGGTTTTTCATTTGGCTCTAAAGGAGTCCAGAGTGGGGGCAAACTTGATGGCAGAAGGGAGCGCGTTCCACAGGGTCGGTGCTATCACCGCAAAGGCACGGTCACCCTTCCTCTTGAGGTTGGTACGTGGGACCCTCAGGCTGAGTTGGGCGTCGGACCTGAGCCTGGGTCTAGGCCTTGAGGAGGTAGACTGGTCCAGGAGGTCATTGATGTAGGGTGGGGCGAGACTGTTGAGAGCTTTAAAAACAAAGGTGCAGATTTTGAACTTCACTCTCTTCTTCACTGGGAGCCACAGGAGGACAGGGGAGATGTGGTCCCTCATTTTGGTGCCTGACACCAGCCTGGCAGCGGCATTTTGGACTAGCTGCAGGCGGTAGATGGTCTTATCAGGAAGTCCAGCATAGAGTGAGTTGCAGTAGTCGAGCCTAGATGAGATTAGCATGAGGACGACCCTCCTCAGGTCGCTGGGGGTGAGGAAGGACTTGATCTTGGCTATGATGCGTAGTTGGTAGAAACATGCCTTCACGACGGAGTTCACTTGTCGGTCAAGGTTAAGCTCGGAGTCAAAGATGACACCGAGGTTCTTGACATGTGGTCTGACAAGGGTGGACAGGCTTCCCATGTTGGTGCTGAGCTGAGTTATGGCGGTGGTGTTGCCGATGAGGAGGATTTCCCCCTTGCTCTCATTCAGCTGTAGGAAGCTCTGGGCCATCCACTCCTTCACATCGCGGAGGCAGTCCATCAGGCGCTTCAGATCGGCGGGGTCGTCAGTGTTGATTGATAAGTAAAGCTGGGTGTCGTCCGCATAGCAGTGGAATGAGATCTGGTAGCGTTGAGGGATTAGACAGAGGGGGAGCATGTAGAAGGAGAACAAGATGGGACCGAGGATGGAGCCCTGAGGGACCCCACAGGTGAGGTTGGCTTGTCTGGAGGAGCTGTCTGTAATGTTACTGTGCTGCTACACAGCTGGATACATTCATCAATAATAGGAGGCCTTTCATATAAATACATTGGAAAATATAACAGTTTTGAAACAATTCGGAGTGCCAGATGTGTGATAGTTTCAACCACTGAATAGGAAATTCTCATGTGGTTCTGGATTCGCCAATTCGCTTTGTGTTGTGCTGACGACTATTGGCCACCAGATGGCGCCGTGCCTCGTGTTTCTGCTATATGGCCGTGATGATAGCGCCCTCACGTGTTCATACATTAGTATTGCAGTGTATCAGATGAGTGCTACGTAAACGCATTTAAACAGTATTGTTCATTCAATGTACATTGTTTTGATCTCAATCATTTTAAATAAATAATGTTAACTCATTCATAAAGACAAGTGTAGTGAATCCAGAACCTGAGATAAGGAGATCAGCGAGAGAGAGAAAGCCTGTAGAGTTTATATTACACACAGCCAGGAAAGCAGAGTGTGAAAGTCATGTATGCCTATAGTATCACTCTTTCTGCCCATTGATTAATTTGTATAAATGTCGTTTAGCCCAGCATGGGGGCATGCTGTCTTTTGGTGGGGGGAGTATGTAGAGATCTGAAAAATGTATATATTAACAGAAACCAAAAGTGTGTATTTTCCACACTTCATTATTTTGTATTTTTGAGAAAATATTGTGGAACCGGTCTTGTTTTGTTGTTTGTTTGAGTGACGTGCTCCTAAGCCAATCAGATCACTTGAGAAGTCATATGTTGAGAGTTTGAGGAAGTGCACGGGGGCGTGACAGATGATTGAATGAGTGAGAGGAAACCACAGACACCTGTGGCAGAGTTGGCTGTGTGTTTGGAGAGCGTGCGACAATGACGTATTACTTATCTTGTTATTTAAGTATGGACTATTGTTTGACGTTTAGCAATTCCGGGTTTTTGTTTCAGTTTAAAGGGTTAGCCGGTTTGTTATTTTTCATTCATGATGAACGTGTACCGTGTTCTGCCTGCTACCGGAGCAGCGACTTGTACCCCTAAACCCTGAACCAGAGGATTGTTACCCGCATGGTACCGTGAGTAATCGTGAGTAATTGGGAGTTACCGGATCATTGATACCACAGACTTATCTTTCTTTCATACAAGCGCTCGGTCCTCAAACTGTGAATCTGAACTCTGGACTTTCTTTAATATTTTTCATTGATTGTAGTTTGTGTTTGTTTCGACTTGATTGTTATTTTTGTTTTGCACACACACACCTGCCTGTTCTCTCCTCTCCTCCACCTCCATACACCTGCCTGTTCTCTCCTCTCCTCCACCTCCATACACCTGCCTGTTCTCTCCTCTCCTCCACCTCCATACACCTGCCTGTTCACTCCTCTCCTCCACCTCCACACACCTGCCTCTCCTCTCCTCCACCTCCATACACCTGCCTGTTCTCTCCTCCACCTCCACCTCCATACACCTGCCTGTTCTCTCCTCTCCTCCACCTCCATACACCTGCCTGTTCTCTCCTCCACCTCCATACACCTGCCTGTTCTCTCCTCTCCTCCACCTCCATACACCTGCCTGTTCTCTCCTCTCCTCCACCTCCATACACCTGCCTGTTCTCTCCTCTCCTCCACCTCCATACACCTGCCTGTTCTCTCCTCTCCTCCACCTCCATACACCTGCCTGTTCTCTCCTCTCCTCCACCTCCATACACCTGCCTGTTCTCTCCTCTCCTCCACCTCCATACACCTGCCTGTTCTCTCCTCTCCTTCACCTCCATACACCTGCCTGTCCTCTCCTCCACCTCCATACACCTGCCTGTTCTCTCCTCTCCTCCACCTCCATACACCTGCCTGTTCTCTCCTCCACCTCCATACACCTGCCCCTCCTCTCCTCCAACTCCATACACCTGCCTGTTCTCTCCTCTCCTCCACCTCCATACACCTGCCTGTTCTCTCCTCTCCTCCACCTCCATACACTTGCCTGTTCACTCCTCTCCTCCACCTCCATACACCTGCCTGTTCTCTCCTCTCCTCCACCTCCATACACCTGCCTGTTCTCTCCTCTCCTCCACCTCCATACACCTGCCTGTTCTCTCCTCTCCTCCACCTCCACACACCTGCCTGTTCTCTCCTCTCCTCCACCTCCATACACCTGCCCCTCCACCTCCATACACCTGCCTGTTCTCTCCTCTCCTCCACCTCCATACACCTGCCCCTCCTCTCCTCCACCTCCATACACCTGCCTGTTCTCTCCTCTCCTCCACCTCCATACACCTGCCTGTTCTCTCCTCTCCTCCACCTCCACACACCTGCCTGTTCTCTCCTCTCCTCCACCTCCATACACCTGCCTGTTCTCTCCTCTCCTCCACCTCCATACACCTGCCTGTTCTCTCCTCTCCTCCACCTCCATACACCTGCCTGTTCCCTCCTCTCCTCCACCTCCATACACCTGCCTGTTCTCTCCTCTCCTCCACCTCCATACACCTGCCTGTTCTCTCCTCTCCTCCACCTCCATACACCTGCCTGTTCTCTCCTCTCCTCCACCTCCATACACCTGCCTGTTCACTCCTCTCCTCCACCTTCACACACCTGCCCCTCCTCTCCTCCACCTCCATACACCTGCCTGTTCTCTCCTCTCCTCCACCTCCACACACCTGCCTGTTCTCTCCTCTCCTCCACCTCCATACACCTGCCTGTTCTCTCCTCTCCTCCACCTCCATACACCTGCCTGTTCTCTCCTCTCCTCCACCTCCATACACCTGCCTGTTCTCTCCTCTCCTCCACCTCCATACACCTGCCTGTTCTCTCCTCTCCTCCACCTCCATACACCTGCCTCTCCTCTCCTCCACCTCCATACACCTGCCTGTTCACTCCTCTCCTCCACCTCCATACACCTGCCTCTCCTCTCCTCCACCTCCATACACCTGCCTGTTCTCTCCTCTCCTCCACCTCCATACACCTGCCTGTTCTCTCCTCTCCTCCACCTCCATACACCTGCCTCTCCTCTCCTCCACCTCCACACACCTGCCTGTTCTCTCCTCTCCTCCACCTCCATACACCTGCCTGTTCTCTCCTCTCCTCCACCTCCATACACCTGCCTGTTCTCTCCTCTCCTCCACCTCCATACACCTGCCTGTTCTCTCCTCTCCTCCACCTCCATACACCTGCCCCTCCTCTCCTCCACCTCCATACACCTGCCCCTCCTCTCCTCCACCTCCATACACCTGCCTGTTCTCTCCTCTCCTCCACCTCCATACACCTGCCTGTTCTCTCCTCTCCTCCACCTCCATACACCTGCCTGTTCACTCCTCTCCTCCACCTCCATACACCTGCCTGTTCTCTCCTCTCCTCCACCTCCATACACCTGCCTGTTCCCTCCTCCACCTCCATACACCTGCCTGTTCTCTCCTCTCCTCCACCTCCATACACCTGCCTGTTCTCTCCTCTCCTCCACCTCCATACACCTGCCTGTTCTCTCCTCTCCTCCACCTCCATACACCTGCCTGTTCCCTCCTCCACCTCCATACACCTGCCTGTTCTCTCCTCTCCTCCACCTCCATACACCTGCCTGTCCTCTCCTCTCCTCCACCTCCATACACCTGCCTGTTCTCTCCTCTCCTCCACCTCCATACACCTGCCTGTTCCCTCCTCCACCTCCATACACCTGCCTGTTCTCTCCTCTCCTCCACCTCCATACACCTGCCTGTTCTCTCCTCTCCTCCACCTCCATACACCTGCCTGTTCACTCCTCTCCTCCACCTCCATACACCTGCCTCTCCTCTCCTCCACCTCCATACACCTGCCTGTTCTCTCCTCTCCTCCACCTCCATACACCTGCCTGTTCTCTCCTCTCCTCCACCTCCATACACCTGCCTGTCCTCTCCTCCACCTCCATACACCTGCCTGTTCTCTCCTCTCCTCCACCTCCATACACCTGCCTGTTCTCTCCTCTCCTCCACCTCCATACACCTGCCTGTTCTCTCCTCTCCTCCACCTCCATACACCTGCCTGTCCTCTCCTCTCCTCCACCTCCACACACCTGCCTGTTCTCTCCTCTCCTCCACCTCCATACACCTGCCTGTTCTCTCCTCTCCTCCACCTCCATACACCTGCCTGTTCTCTCCTCTCCTCCACCTCCATACACCTGCCTGTTCTCTCCTCTCCTCCACCTCCACACACCTGCCTGTTCTCTCCTCTCCTCCACCTCCATACACCTGCCTGTCCTCTCCTCTCCTCCACCTCCATACACCTGCCTGTTCTCTCCTCTCCTCCACCTCCATACACCTGCCTGTTCTCTCCTCTCCTCCACCTCCATACACCTGCCTGTTCTCTCCTCTCCTCCACCTCCATACACCTGCCTGTTCTCTCCTCTCCTCCACCTCCATACACCTGCCTGTTCTCTCCTCCACCTCCATACACCTGCCTGTTCACTCCTCTCCTCCACCTCCATACACCTGCCTGTTCTCTCCTCTCCTCCACCTCCATACACCTGCCTGTTCTCTCCTCTCCTCCACCTCCATACACCTGCCTGTTCTCTCCTCTCCTCCACCTCCACACCTGCCTGTTCTCTCCTCTCCTCCACCTCCATACACCTGCCTGTTCTCTCCTCTCCTCCACCTCCATACACCTGCCTGTTCTCTCCTCTCCTCCACCTCCATACACCTGCCTGTTCTCTCCTCTCCTCCACCTCCATACACCTGCCTGTTCTCTCCTCTCCTCCACCTCCATACACCTGCCTGTTCTCTCCTCTCCTCCACCTCCATACACCTGCCTGTTCTCTCCTCTCCTCCACCTCCATACACCTGCCTGTTCTCTCCTCTCCTCCACCTCCATACACCTGCCTGTTCTCTCCTCTCCTCCACCTCCATACACCTGCCTGTCCTCTCCTCTCCTCCACCTCCATACACCTGCCTGTTCTCTCCTCTCCTCCACCTCCATACACCTGCCTGTTCTCTCCTCTCCTCCACCTCCATACACCTGCCTGTTCTCTCCTCCACCTCCATACACCTGCCTGTTCACTCCTCTCCTCCACCTCCATACACCTGCCTGTTCTCTCCTCTCCTCCACCTCCATACACCTGCCTGTTCTCTCCTCTCCTCCACCTCCATACACCTGCCTGTTCTCTCCTCTCCTCCACCTCCACACACCTGCCTGTTCTCTCCTCTCCTCCACCTCCATACACCTGCCTGTTCTCTCCTCTCCTCCACCTCCATACACCTGCCTGTTCTCTCCTCTCCTCCACCTCCATACACCTGCCTGTTCTCTCCTCTCCTCCACCTCCATACACCTGCCTGTTCTCTCCTCTCCTCCACCTCCATACACCTGCCTGTTCTCTCCTCTCCTCCACCTCCATACACCTGCCTGTTCTCTCCTCTCCTCCACCTCCATACACCTGCCTGTTCTCTCCTCTCCTCCACCTCCATACACCTGCCTGTTCTCTCCTCTCCTCCACCTCCATACACCTGCCTGTTCTCTCCTCTCCTCCACCTCCATACACCTGCCTGTTCTCTCCTCTCCTCCACCTCCATACACCTGCCCCTCCTCTCCTCCACCTCCATACACCTGCCTGTTCTCTCCTCTCCTCCACCTCCATACACCTGCCCCTCCTCTCCTCCACCTCCATACACCTGCCCCTCCTCTCCTCCACCTCCATACACCTGCCTGTTCTCTCCTCTCCTCCACCTCCATACACCTGCCTGTCCTCTCCTCTCCTCCACCTCCATACACCTGCCTGTTCTCTCCTCTCCTCCACCTCCATACACCTGCCTGTTCTCTCCTCTCCTCCACCTCCACACACCTGCCTGTTCTCTCCTCTCCTCCACCTCCATACACCTGCCTGTCCTCTCCTCTCCTCCACCTCCATACACCTGCCCCTCCTCTCCTCCACCTCCATACACCTGCCTGTTCTCTCCTCTCCTCCACCTCCATACACCTGCCTGTTCTCTCCTCTCCTCCACCTCCATACACCTGCCTGTTCTCTCCTCTCCTCCACCTCCATACACCTGCCTGTTCTCTCCTCTCCTCCACCTCCATACACCTGCCTGTTCTCTCCTCTCCTCCACCTCCATACACCTGCCTGTTCTCTCCTCTCCTCCACCTCCATACACCTGCCTGTTCTCTCCTCTCCTCCACCTCCATACACCTGCCTGTTCTCTCCTCTCCTCCACCTCCACACACCTGCCTGTTCTCTCCTCTCCTCCACCTCCATACACCTGCCTCTCCTCTCCTCCACCTCCATACACCTGCCTGTTCACTCCTCTCCTCCACCTCCATACACCTGCCTGTTCTCTCCTCTCCTCCACCTCCATACACCTGCCTGTTCTCCTCTCCTCCACCTCCATACACCTGCCTGTTCTCTCCTCTCCTCCACCTCCATACACCTGCCTGTTCTCTCCTCTCCTCCACCTCCATACACCTGCCTGTTCTCTCCTCTCCTCCACCTCCATACACCTGCCTGTTCTCTCCTCTCCTCCACCTCCATACACCTGCCTGTTCTCTCCTCTCCTCCACCTCCATACACCTGCCTGTTCTCTCCTCTCCTCCACCTCCATACACCTGCCTGTTCTCTCCTCTCCTCCACCTCCATACACCTGCCTGTTCTCTCCTCTCCTCCACCTCCACACACCTGCCTGTTCTCTCCTCTCCTCCACCTCCATACACCTGCCTGTTCTCTCCTCTCCTCCACCTCCATACACCTGCCTCTCCTCTCCTCCACCTCCATACACCTGCCTGTTCACTCCTCTCCTCCACCTCCATACACCTGCCTCTCCTCTCCTCCACCTCCATACACCTGCCTCTCCTCTCCTCCACCTCCATACACCTGCCTGTTCTCTCCTCCACCTCCATACACCTGCCTGTTCTCTCCTCTCCTCCACCTCCATACACCTGCCTGTTCTCTCCTCTCCTCCACCTCCATACACCTGCCTGTTCTCTCCTCTCCTCCACCTCCATACACCTGCCTGCCTCTCCTCTCCTCCACCTCCATACACCTGCCTGCCTCTCCTCTCCTCCACCTCCATACACCTGCCTGTTCTCTCCTCCACCTCCATACACCTGCCTGTTCTCTCCTCTCCTCCACCTCCATACACCTGCCTGTTCCCTCCTGTCCTCCACCTCCAAACACCTGCCTGTTCTCTCCTCTCCTCCACCTCCATACACCTGCCTGTTCTCTCCTCTCCTCCACCTCCACACACCTTTCTGTTCTCTCCTCTCCTCCACCTCCACACACCTGCCTGTTCTCTCCTCCACCTCCACCTCCATACACCTGCCTGTTCTCTCCTCTCCTCCACCTCCATACACCTGCCTGTTCACTCCTCTCCTCCACCTCCACACACCTGCCTGTTCTCTCCTCTCCTCCACCTCCATACACCTGCCTGTTCTCTCCTCCACCTCCACACACCTGCCTGTTCTCTCCTCTCCTCCACCTCCATACACCTGCCTGTTCTCTCCTCTCCTCCACCTCCATACACCTGCCTGTTCTCTCCTCTCCTCCACCTCCATACACCTGCCTGTTCTCTCCTCTCCTCCACCTCCATACACCTGCCTGTTCTCTCCTCCACCTCCATACACCTGCCTGTTCTCTCCTCTCCTCCACCTCCATACACCTGCCTGTTCTCTCCTCTCCTCCACCTCCATACACCTGCCTGTTCTCTCCTCTCCTTCACCTCCATACACCTGCCTGTTCTCTCCTCCACCTCCACCTCCATACACCTGCCTGTTCTCTCCTCTCCTCCACCTCCATACACCTGCCTGTTCTCTCCTCCACCTCCATACACCTGCCTGTTCTCTCCTCTCCTCCACCTCCATACACCTGCCTGTTCTCTCCTCTCCTCCACCTCCATACACCTGCCTGTTCTCTCCTCTCCTCCACCTCCATACACCTGCCTGTTCTCTCCTCTCCTCCACCTCCATACACCTGCCTGTTCACTCCTCTCCTCCACCTCCATACACCTGCCTGTTCACTCCTCTCCTCCACCTCCATACACCTGCCTGTTCTCTCCTCTCCTCCACCTCCACACACCTGCCTGTTCTCTCCTCTCCTCCACCTCCATACACCTGCCTGTTCACTCCTCTCCTCCACCTCCATACACCTGCCTGTTCTCTCCTCTCCTCCACCTCCATACACCTGCCTGTTCTCTCCTCTCCTCCACCTCCATACACCTGCCCCTCCACCTCCATACACCTGCCTGTTCTCTCCTCTCCTCCACCTCCATACACCTGCCTGTTCACTCCTCTCCTCCACCTCCATACACCTGCCCCTCCTCTCCTCCACCTCCATACACCTGCCTGTTCCCTCCTCTCCTCCACCTCCATACACCTGCCTGTTCTCTCCTCTCCTCCACCTCCATACACCTGCCTGTTCACTCCTCTCCTCCACCTCCATACACCTGCCTGTTCTCTCCTCTCCTCCACCTCCATACACCTGCCCCTCCTCTCCTCCACCTCCATACACCTGCCTGTTCTCTCCTCTCCTCCACCTCCATACACCTGCCTGTTCTCTCCTCTCCTCCACCTCCATACACCTGCCTCTCCTCTCCTCCACCTCCATACACCTGCCTGTTCTCTCCTCTCCTCCACCTCCATACACCTGCCTGTTCTCTCCTCTCCTCCACCTCCATACACCTGCCTGTTCACTCCTCTCCTCCACCTCCATACACCTGCCTGTTCTCTCCTCTCCTCCACCTCCATACACCTGCCTGTTCACTCCTCTCCTCCACCTCCATACACCTGCCTGTTCTCTCCTCTCCTCCACCTCCATACACCTGCCTGTTCTCTCCTCTCCTCCACCTCCATACACCTGCCTGTTCACTCCTCTCCTCCACCTCCATACACCTGCCTGTTCTCTCCTCTCCTCCACCTCCATACACCTGCCTGTCCTCTCCTCTCCTCCACCTCCATACACCTGCCTGTTCACTCCTCTCCTCCACCTTCACACACCTGCCCCTCCTCTCCTCCACCTCCATACACCTGCCTGTTCTCTCCTCTCCTCCACCTCCACACACCTGCCTGTTCTCTCCTCTCCTCCACCTCCATACACCTGCCTGTTCTCTCCTCCACCTCCACACACCTGCCTGTTCTCTCCTCTCCTCCACCTCCATACACCTGCCTGTTCTCTCCTCTCCTCCACCTCCACACACCTGCCTGTCCTCTCCTCTCCTCCACCTCCATACACCTGCCTGTTCTCTCCTCTCCTCCACCTCCATACACCTGCCTGTTCTTTCCTCCACCTCCATACACCTGCCTGTTCTCTCCTCTCCTCCACCTCCATACACCTGCCTGTTCTCTCCTCTCCTCCACCTCCATACACCTGCCTCTCCTCTCCTCCACCTCCATACACCTGCCTGTTCACTCCTCTCCTCCACCTCCATACACCTGCCTCTCCTCTCCTCCACCTCCATACACCTGCCTGTTCTCTCCTCTCCTCCACCTCCATACACCTGCCTGTTCTCTCCTCTCCTCCACCTCCATACACCTGCCTGTTCACTCCTCTCCTCCACCTCCATACACCTGCCTGTTCTCTCCTCTCCTCCACCTCCATACACCTGCCTGTTCTCTCCTCTCCTCCACCTCCACACACCTGCCTGTTCTCTCCTCTCCTCCACCTCCATACACCTGCCTGTTCTCTCCTCTCCTCCACCTCCATACACCTGCCCGTTCACTCCTCTCCTCCACCTCCACACACCTGCCTGTTCTCTCCTCTCCTCCACCTCCATACACCTGCCTGTTCTCTCCTCCACCTCCATACACCTGCCTGTTCACTCCTCTCCTCCACCTCCATACACCTGCCTGTTCTCTCCTCTCCTCCACCTCCATACACCTGCCTGTTCACTCCTCTCCTCCACCTCCATACACCTGCCTGTTCTCTCCTCTCCTCCACCTCCATACACCTGCCTCTCCTCTCCTCCACCTCCATACACCTGCCTGTTCTCTCCTCTCCTCCACCTCCATACACCTGCCTGTTCACTCCTCTCCTCCACCTCCATACACCTGCCTGTTCTCTCCTCTCCTCCACCTCCATACACCTGCCTGTTCTCTCCTCTCCTCCACCTCCATACACCTGCCTGTTCTCTCCTCTCCTCCACCTCCACACACCTGCCTGTTCTCTCCTCTCCTCCACCTCCATACACCTGCCTGTTCTCTCCTCTCCTCCACCTCCATACACCTGCCTCTCCTCTCCTCTCCTCCACCTCCATACACCTGCCTGTTCTCTCCTCTCCTCCACCTCCATACACCTGCCTGTTCTCTCCTCTCCTCCACCTCCATACACCTGCCTGTTCTCTCCTCTCCTCCACCTCCATACACCTGCCTGTTCTCTCCTCCACCTCCACCTCCATACACCTGCCTGTTCTCTCCTCTCCTCCACCTCCATGCACCTGCCTGTTCTCTCCTCTCCTCCACCTCCATACACCTGCCTGTTCTCTCCTCTCCTCCACCTCCATACACCTGCCTGTTCTCTCCTCTCCTCCACCTCCATACACCTGCCTGTTCTCTCCTCTCCTCCACCTCCATACACCTGCCTGTTCTCTCCTCTCCTCCACCTCCATACACCTGCCCCTCCTCTCCTCCACCTCCATACACCTGCCCCTCCTCTCCTCCACCTCCATACACCTGCCTGTTCTCTCCTCTCCTCCACCTCCATACACCTGCCTGTTCTCTCCTCTCCTCCACCTCCATACACCTGCCTGTTCACTCCTCTCCTCCACCTCCATACACCTGCCTGTTCACTCCTCTCCTCCACCTCCATACACCTGCCTCTCCTCTCCTCCACCTCCATACACCTGCCTGTTCTCTCCTCTCCTCCACCTCCATACACCTGCCTGTTCTCTCCTCTCCTCCACCTCCATACACCTGCCTGTTCTCTCCTCTCCTCCACCTCCATACACCTGCCTGTCCTCTCCTCTCCTCCACCTCCATACACCTGCCTGTTCTCTCCTCTCCTCCACCTCCATACACCTGCCTGTTCTCTCCTCTCCTCCACCTCCATACACCTGCCTGTTCTCTCCTCCACCTCCATACACCTGCCTGTTCACTCCTCTCCTCCACCTCCATACACCTGCCTGTTCTCTCCTCTCCTCCACCTCCATACACCTGCCTGTTCTCTCCTCTCCTCCACCTCCATACACCTGCCTGTTCTCTCCTCTCCTCCACCTCCACACACCTGCCTGTTCTCTCCTCTCCTCCACCTCCATACACCTGCCTGTTCACTCCTCTCCTCCACCTCCATACACCTGCCTGTTCTCTCCTCTCCTCCACCTCCATACACCTGCCTGTTCTCTCCTCTCCTCCACCTCCATACACCTGCCTGTTCACTCCTCTCCTCCACCTCCATACACCTGCCTGTTCTCTCCTCTCCTCCACCTCCATACACCTGCCTGTTCTCTCCTCTCCTCCACCTCCATACACCTGCCTGTTCTCTCCTCTCCTCCACCTCCATACACCTGCCTGTTCTCTCCTCTCCTCCACCTCCATACACCTGCCTGTCCTCTCCTCTCCTCCACCTCCATACACCTGCCTGTTCTCTCCTCTCCTCCACCTCCATACACCTGCCTGTTCTCTCCTCTCCTCCACCTCCATACACCTGCCTGTTCTCTCCTCTCCTCCACCTCCATACACCTGCCTGTTCTCTCCTCTCCTCCACCTCCATACACCTGCCTGTTCTCTCCTCTCCTCCACCTCCATACACCTGCCTGTTCTCTCCTCTCCTCCACCTCCATACACCTGCCTGTTCACTCCTCTCCTCCACCTCCATACACCTGCCTGTTCTCTCCACTCCTCCACCTCCATACACCTGCCTGTTCTCTCCTCTCCTCCACCTCCATACACCTGCCTGTCCTCTCCTCTCCTCCACCTCCATACACCTGCCTGTTCTCTCCTCTCCTCCACCTCCATACACCTGCCTCTCCTCTCCTCCACCTCCATACACCTGCCTGTCCTCTCCTCTCCTCCACCTCCATACACCTGCCTGTTCTCTCCTCTCCTCCACCTCCATACACCTGCCTCTCCTCTCCTCCACCTCCATACACCTGCCTGTTCTCTCCTCTCCTCCACCTCCACACACCTGCCTGTTCTCTCCTCTCCTCCACCTCCATACACCTGCCTGTCCTCTCCTCTCCTCCACCTCCATACACCTGCCCCTCCTCTCCTCCACCTCCATACACCTGCCTGTTCTCTCCTCTCCTCCACCTCCATACACCTGCCTGTTCTCTCCTCTCCTCCACCTCCATACACCTGCCTGTTCCCTCCTCTCCTCCACCTCCACACACCTGCCTGTTCTCTCCTCTCCTCCACCTCCATACACCTGCCTGTTCACTCCTCTCCTCCACCTCCATACACCTGCCTGTTCTCTCCACTCCTCCACCTCCATACACCTGCCTGTTCTCTCCTCTCCTCCACCTCCATACACCTGCCTGTTCCCTCCTCTCCTCCACCTCCATACACCTGCCTGTTCTCTCCTCTCCTCCACCTCCATACACCTGCCTGTTCTCTCCTCTCCTCCACCTCCATACACCTGCCTGTTCACTCCTCTCCTCCACCTCCATACACCTGCCTGTTCTCTCCTCTCCTCCACCTCCACACACCTGCCTGTTCTCTCCTCTCCTCCACCTCCATACACCTGCCTGTTCACTCCTCTCCTCCACCTCCATACACCTGCCTGTTCTCTCCTCTCCTCCACCTCCATACACCTGCCTGTTCTCTCCTCTCCTCCACCTCCATACACCTGCCCCTCCACCTCCATACACCTGTCTGTTCTCTCCTCTCCTCCACCTCCATACACCTGCCTGTTCACTCCTCTCCTCCACCTCCATACACCTGCCCCTCCTCTCCTCCACCTCCATACACCTGCCTGTTCCCTCCTCTCCTCCACCTCCATACACCTGCCTGTTCTCTCCTCTCCTCCACCTCCATACACCTGCCTGTTCACTCCTCTCCTCCACCTCCATACACCTGCCTGTTCTCTCCTCTCCTCCACCTCCATACACCTGCCCCTCCTCTCCTCCACCTCCATACACCTGCCTGTTCTCTCCTCTCCTCCACCTCCATACACCTGCCTGTTCTCTCCTCTCCTCCACCTCCATACACCTGCCTCTCCTCTCCTCCACCTCCATACACCTGCCTGTTCTCTCCTCTCCTCCACCTCCATACACCTGCCTGTTCTCTCCTCTCCTCCACCTCCATACACCTGCCTGTTCACTCCTCTCCTCCACCTCCATACACCTGCCTGTTCTCTCCTCTCCTCCACCTCCATACACCTGCCTGTTCACTCCTCTCCTCCACCTCCATACACCTGCCTGTTCTCTCCTCTCCTCCACCTCCATACACCTGCCTGTTCTCTCCTCTCCTCCACCTCCATACACCTGCCTGTTCACTCCTCTCCTCCACCTCCATACACCTGCCTGTTCTCTCCTCTCCTCCACCTCCATACACCTGCCTGTCCTCTCCTCTCCTCCACCTCCATACACCTGCCTGTTCACTCCTCTCCTCCACCTTCACACACCTGCCCCTCCTCTCCTCCACCTCCATACACCTGCCTGTTCTCTCCTCTCCTCCACCTCCACACACCTGCCTGTTCTCTCCTCTCCTCCACCTCCATACACCTGCCTGTTCTCTCCTCCACCTCCACACACCTGCCTGTTCTCTCCTCTCCTCCACCTCCATACACCTGCCTGTTCTCTCCTCTCCTCCACCTCCACACACCTGCCTGTCCTCTCCTCTCCTCCACCTCCATACACCTGCCTGTTCTCTCCTCTCCTCCACCTCCATACACCTGCCTGTTCTTTCCTCCACCTCCATACACCTGCCTGTTCTCTCCTCTCCTCCACCTCCATACACCTGCCTGTTCTCTCCTCTCCTCCACCTCCATACACCTGCCTCTCCTCTCCTCCACCTCCATACACCTGCCTGTTCACTCCTCTCCTCCACCTCCATACACCTGCCTCTCCTCTCCTCCACCTCCATACACCTGCCTGTTCTCTCCTCTCCTCCACCTCCATACACCTGCCTGTTCTCTCCTCTCCTCCACCTCCATACACCTGCCTGTTCACTCCTCTCCTCCACCTCCATACACCTGCCTGTTCTCTCCTCTCCTCCACCTCCATACACCTGCCTGTTCTCTCCTCTCCTCCACCTCCACACACCTGCCTGTTCTCTCCTCTCCTCCACCTCCATACACCTGCCTGTTCTCTCCTCTCCTCCACCTCCATACACCTGCCCGTTCACTCCTCTCCTCCACCTCCACACACCTGCCTGTTCTCTCCTCTCCTCCACCTCCATACACCTGCCTGTTCTCTCCTCCACCTCCATACACCTGCCTGTTCACTCCTCTCCTCCACCTCCATACACCTGCCTGTTCTCTCCTCTCCTCCACCTCCATACACCTGCCTGTTCACTCCTCTCCTCCACCTCCATACACCTGCCTGTTCTCTCCTCTCCTCCACCTCCATACACCTGCCTCTCCTCTCCTCCACCTCCATACACCTGCCTGTTCTCTCCTCTCCTCCACCTCCATACACCTGCCTGTTCACTCCTCTCCTCCACCTCCATACACCTGCCTGTTCTCTCCTCTCCTCCACCTCCATACACCTGCCTGTTCTCTCCTCTCCTCCACCTCCATACACCTGCCTGTTCTCTCCTCTCCTCCACCTCCACACACCTGCCTGTTCTCTCCTCTCCTCCACCTCCATACACCTGCCTGTTCTCTCCTCTCCTCCACCTCCATACACCTGCCTCTCCTCTCCTCTCCTCCACCTCCATACACCTGCCTGTTCTCTCCTCCACCTCCACCTCCATACACCTGCCTGTTCTCTCCTCTCCTCCACCTCCATGCACCTGCCTGTTCTCTCCTCTCCTCCACCTCCATACACCTGCCTGTTCTCTCCTCTCCTCCACCTCCATACACCTGCCTGTTCTCTCCTCTCCTCCACCTCCATACACCTGCCTGTTCTCTCCTCTCCTCCACCTCCATACACCTGCCTGTTCTCTCCTCTCCTCCACCTCCATACACCTGCCCCTCCTCTCCTCCACCTCCATACACCTGCCCCTCCTCTCCTCCACCTCCATACACCTGCCTGTTCTCTCCTCTCCTCCACCTCCATACACCTGCCTGTTCTCTCCTCTCCTCCACCTCCATACACCTGCCTGTTCACTCCTCTCCTCCACCTCCATACACCTGCCTGTTCACTCCTCTCCTCCACCTCCATACACCTGCCTCTCCTCTCCTCCACCTCCATACACCTGCCTGTTCTCTCCTCTCCTCCACCTCCATACACCTGCCTGTTCTCTCCTCTCCTCCACCTCCATACACCTGCCTGTTCTCTCCTCTCCTCCACCTCCATACACCTGCCTGTCCTCTCCTCTCCTCCACCTCCACACACCTGCCTGTTCTCTCCTCTCCTCCACCTCCATACACCTGCCTGTTCTCTCCTCTCCTCCACCTCCATACACCTGCCTGTTCTCTCCTCCACCTCCATACACCTGCCTGTTCACTCCTCTCCTCCACCTCCATACACCTGCCTGTTCTCTCCTCTCCTCCACCTCCATACACCTGCCTGTTCTCTCCTCTCCTCCACCTCCATACACCTGCCTGTTCTCTCCTCTCCTCCACCTCCACACACCTGCCTGTTCTCTCCTCTCCTCCACCTCCATACACCTGCCTGTTCACTCCTCTCCTCCACCTCCATACACCTGCCTGTTCTCTCCTCTCCTCCACCTCCATACACCTGCCTGTTCTCTCCTCTCCTCCACCTCCATACACCTGCCTGTTCACTCCTCTCCTCCACCTCCATACACCTGCCTGTTCTCTCCTCTCCTCCACCTCCATACACCTGCCTGTTCTCTCCTCTCCTCCACCTCCATACACCTGCCTGTTCTCTCCTCTCCTCCACCTCCATACACCTGCCTGTTCTCTCCTCTCCTCCACCTCCATACACCTGCCTGTCCTCTCCTCTCCTCCACCTCCATACACCTGCCTGTTCTCTCCTCTCCTCCACCTCCATACACCTGCCTGTTCTCTCCTCTCCTCCACCTCCATACACCTGCCTGTTCTCTCCTCTCCTCCACCTCCATACACCTGCCTGTTCTCTCCTCTCCTCCACCTCCATACACCTGCCTGTTCTCTCCTCTCCTCCACCTCCATACACCTGCCTGTTCTCTCCTCTCCTCCACCTCCATACACCTGCCTGTTCACTCCTCTCCTCCACCTCCATACACCTGCCTGTTCTCTCCACTCCTCCACCTCCATACACCTGCCTGTTCTCTCCTCTCCTCCACCTCCATACACCTGCCTGTCCTCTCCTCTCCTCCACCTCCATACACCTGCCTGTTCTCTCCTCTCCTCCACCTCCATACACCTGCCTCTCCTCTCCTCCACCTCCATACACCTGCCTGTCCTCTCCTCTCCTCCACCTCCATACACCTGCCTGTTCTCTCCTCTCCTCCACCTCCATACACCTGCCTCTCCTCTCCTCCACCTCCATACACCTGCCTGTTCTCTCCTCTCCTCCACCTCCACACACCTGCCTGTTCTCTCCTCTCCTCCACCTCCATACACCTGCCTGTCCTCTCCTCTCCTCCACCTCCATACACCTGCCCCTCCTCTCCTCCACCTCCATACACCTGCCTGTTCTCTCCTCTCCTCCACCTCCATACACCTGCCTGTTCTCTCCTCTCCTCCACCTCCATACACCTGCCTGTTCCCTCCTCTCCTCCACCTCCACACACCTGCCTGTTCTCTCCTCTCCTCCACCTCCATACACCTGCCTGTTCACTCCTCTCCTCCACCTCCATACACCTGCCTGTTCTCTCCACTCCTCCACCTCCATACACCTGCCTGTTCTCTCCTCTCCTCCAGCTCCATACACCTGCCTGTTCCCTCCTCTCCTCCACCTCCATACACCTGCCTGTTCTCTCCTCTCCTTCACCTCCATACACCTGCCTGTTCTCTCCTCTCCTCCACCTCCATACACCTGCCTGTTCTCTCCTCTCCTCCACCTCCATACACCTGCCTGTTCTCTCCTCTCCTCCACCTCCATACACCTGCCTGTTCTCTCCTCCACCTCCATACACCTGCCTGTCCTCTCCTCTCCTCCACCTCCATACACCTGCCTGTTCTCTCCTCTCCTCCACCTCCATACACCTGCCTGTTCTCTCCTCTCCTCCACCTCCATACACCTGCCTGTTCTCTCCTCTCCTCCACCTCCATACACCTGCCTGTTCTCTCCTCTCCTCCACCTCCATACACCTGCCTGTCCTCTCCTCTCCTCCACCTCCATACACCTGCCCCTCCTCTCCTCCACCTCCATACACCTGCCTGTTCTCTCCTCTCCTCCACCTCCATACACCTGCCTGTTCTCTCCTCTCCTCCACCTCCATACACCTGCCTGTTCCCTCCTCTCCTCCACCTCCACACACCTGCCTGTTCTCTCCTCTCCTCCACCTCCATACACCTGCCTGTTCCCTCCTCTCCTCCACCTCCACACACCTGCCTGTTCTCTCCTCTCCTCCACCTCCATACACCTGCCTGTTCTCTCCTCTCCTCCACCTCCATACACCTGCCTGTTCTCTCCACTCCTCCACCTCCATACACCTGCCTGTTCACTCCTCTCCTCCACCTCCATACACCTGCCTGTTCTCTCCACTCCTCCACCTCCATACACCTGCCTGTTCTCTCCTCTCCTCCACCTCCATACACCTGCCTGTTCCCTCCTCTCCTCCACCTCCATACACCTGCCTGTTCTCTCCTCTCCTCCACCTCCATACACCTGCCTGTTCTCTCCTCTCCTCCACCTCCATACACCTGCCTGTTCTCTCCTCTCCTCCACCTCCATACACCTGCCTGTTCACTCCTCTCCTCCACCTCCATACACCTGCCTGTCCTCTCCTCTCCTCCACCTCCATACACCTGCCCCTCCTCTCCTCCACCTCCATACACCTGCCTGTTCACTCCTCTCCTCCACCTCCATACACCTGCCTGTTCACTCCTCTCCTCCACCTCCATACACCTGCCTGTTCTCTCCTCTCCTCCACCTCCATACACCTGCCTGTTCTCTCCTCTCCTCCACCTCCATACACCTGCCTGTTCTCTCCTCTCCTCCACCTCCATACACCTGCCTGTTCTCTCCTCTCCTCCACCTCCATACACCTGCCTGTTCTCTCCTCTCCTCCACCTCCATACACCTGCCTGTTCTCTCCTCTCCTCCACCTCCATACACCTGCCTCTCCTCTCCTCCACCTCCATACACCTGCCTGTTCACTCCTCTCCTCCACCTCCATACACCTGCCTCTCCTCTCCTCCACCTCCATACACCTGCCTGTTCTCTCCTCCACCTCCATACACCTGCCTGTTCTCTCCTCTCCTCCACCTCCATACACCTGCCTCTCCTCTCCTCCACCTCCATACACCTGCCTGTTCTCTCCTCCACCTCCATACACCTGCCTGTTCTCTCCTCTCCTCCACCTCCATACACCTGCCTGTTCACTCCTCTCCTCCACCTCCATACACCTGCCTCTCCTCTCCTCCACCTCCATACACCTGCCTGTTCTCTCCTCCACCTCCACCTCCGTGTCCCCCTCCGCTCCAGGAAGTCCTTCAACAACGACAAGCCCTGGTTTTCATCCCAACTCAGGCGTCTGAGGTCAGAGAAGGAGGTGGCTAGGCGCAGTGGGGACGTGGACCGGGTCAAGCAGGCCAAGTACAGGTTCGCCAAAGCGGTGAAGGAGGCGAAGCATCGCTTTTCGGAGAAGCTGCAGAAACAGCTCTCTGAGGGGGATTCCGCCTCCGTCTGGAAAGGCCTAAAGACCATCACCAACTACAAACCCAGGTCCCCGCTGATGTCCGACAACCTCCCCCTCGCTAACGAGCTGAACGAGTTCTATTGTAGGTTTGAGAAAGAGAGGTTCCCGCCCACCCCCGCCCTCTCCCTCCACACCCCCCGGCTACAACCACCACCCCCGTCCCCCAGGGGGGCCAATGTCCCTCCTGCTACCCCCACCCTCCCCCCTCCCCCCCCCCTCCCTCCCCCCTCCTCACCCGCCCCGCCCACCCCCACCCCCCCTTCCCCACCCCCTCTCTCTGTCACAGTGCGAGAGGTAAACAGACTGTTTAAGAGGCAGAATCCCCGGAAGGCAGCTGGTCCGGATTCCGTCTCTCCCTCTGTCTTGAAGCACTGCGCCGACCAGCTGGCCCCGGTGTTCACCAACATCTTCAACGCCTCGCTGGAGCTGTGTCACGTCCCAGCGTGCTTCAAGGCATCAACCATCATCCCCGTCCCCAAGAAGGCCAAGGTCACAGGCCTCAACGACTACAGACCCGTCGCTCTGACCTCCGTCGTCATGAAGGTCCTGGAGCGCCTTGTCCTGGCCTACCTGAAGCTATCACGGATCCTGTGCTGGACCCCCTGCAGTTCGCGTACAGAGCCAATAGATCCACGGAGGACGCCGTGAACATGGCTCTGCACTACGTACTAGAACACCTAGACACTGCAGGCAACTACGCCAGGATCCTGTTCGTGGACTTCAGCTCGGCCTTCAACACGATCCTCCCACACATCCTGGAGCACCAGCTATCCCTGCTGCAGGTGCCGGTCTCCACCTGCAGGTGGATCACGGACTTCCTGACTGACAGGTCTCAGCGGGTGAAGCTGGGGAAGAGCATTTCCAGCTCCAGGACCACCAGCACGGGCTCCCCGCAGGGCTGCGTCCTGTCTCCAGCACTATTCTCCCTCTACACCAACAGCTGTGTCTCCCGCCACCCCTCGGTCAAGCTCCTGAAGTTTGCAGACGACACCACCCTGGTGGGCCTCATCTCCGGGGGGGACGAATCTGCCTACAGGGGTGAGATCGAGGGGCTGCAGAGATGGTGCAGCTTAAACAATCTGGAGCTAAATGCTCTAAAAACAGTGGAGATGGTGGTGGACTTCCGAAGGAAAGCAGCCCTGCCCCCTCCCATCACGCTGGGAGGTACCCCGGTGGCCTCCGTGGAGTCATGCCGCTTTCTAGGCATGACCATCTCCCGGGACCTAAAGTGGGAGCAGAACACCGAGGTCCTCACAAAGAAGGCCCAGAAGAGGATGTTCTTCCTCCGGCAGCTGAGGAAACTCAGGCTGCCGAGGTCCATGATGGTCCAGTTCTACACGGCCATCATAGAATCCATCCTCACCCACTCCATCATCACCTGGTTCCCTGCTGCAACGACCAAGGACAAGGCCAAGTTGCAGCGGGTGCGACGTTCAGCAGAGAGGGTGATCGGCTGTCCCTTGCCCTCCCTCAACTCCCTGCATGACACCAGGGCTCTGAGGAGGGCAAGGAAGATCATGGCTGACCCCTTCCACCCCGGCCACGGCCTCCTCACCCTGCTTCCCTCTGGAAGAAGGTTGCGGCTGCCTAAGGCACTTAAGGCCCGCCACAGGCTCAGCTTCTACCCCTCAGCCGCCAGGCTGTTAAATGACTCTGGCTTCCCCCCCCCCCCCCGCCCCCAAGTCTGCCCAGGACTGAACTGGACTCTGTAAAAAAAAAAACTCTGCACTGCACTTTACTTTATACCGCACTATCCAATGCACTGTTGTCTGTCCTGTGTTGTTGTTGTGTTGTCCTGTTTTTTGATATGTGAAAAAAGTATAAACGCACTTGCTGTGGTGACGAAGCAAATTCCTATATGTGTAACGCATAGTGGCAATAAACGTTATCTCAATCTCTCAATCTCAATCTCAATACACCTGCCTGTTCTCTCCTCTCCTCCACCTCCATACACCTGCCTGTTCTCTCCTCTCCTCCACCTCCATACACCTGCCTGCCTCTCCTCTCCTCCACCTCCATACACCTGCCTGTTCTCTCCTCCACCTCCATACACCTGCCTGTTCTCTCCTCTCCTCCACCTCCATACACCTGCCTGTTCCCTCCTGTCCTCCACCTCCAAACACCTGCCTGTTCTCTCCTCTCCTCCACCTCCATACACCTGCCTGTTCTCTCCTCTCCTCCACCTCCACACACCTGCCTGTTCTCTCCTCCACCTCCATACACCTGCCTGTTCTCTCCTCTCCTCCACCTCCATACACCTGCCTGTTCTCTCCTCTCCTCCACCTCCATACACCTGCCTGTTCTCTCCTCTCCTCCACCTCCACACACCTGCCTGTTCTCTCCTCTCCTCCACCTCCACACACCTGCCTGTTCTCTCCTCTCCTCCACCTCCATACACCTGCCTGTTCTCTCCTCTCCTCCACCTCCATACACCTGCCTGTTCTCTCCTCTCCTCCACCTCCATACACCTGCCTGTTCTCTCCTCTCCTCCACCTCCATACACCTGCCTGTTCTCTCCTCTCCTCCACCTCCATACACCTGCCTGTTCTCTCCTCTCCTCCACCTCCATACACCTGCCTGTTCTCTCCTCTCCTCCACCTCCATACACCTGCCTGTTCTCTCCTCTCCTCCACCTCCACACACCTGCCTGTTCTCTCCTCTCCTCCACCTCCACACACCTGCCTGTTCTCTCCTCTCCTCCACCTCCATACACCTGCCTGTCCTCTCCTCTCCTCCACCTCCATACACCTGCCTGTTCCCTCCTCTCCTCCACCTCCATACACCTGCCTGTTCACTCCTCTCCTCCACCTCCATACACCTGCCTGTTCTCTCCTCTCCTCCACCTCCATACACCTGCCTGTTCTCTCCTCTCCTCCACCTCCATACATCTGCCTGTTCTCTCCTCCACCTCCATACACCTGCCCGTCCTCTCCTCCACCTCCATACACCTGCCCGTCCTCTCCTCCACCTCCATACACCTGCCCGTCCTCTCCTCCACCTCCATACACCTGCCTGTTCTCTCCTCTCCTCCACCTCCATACACCTGCCTGTTCTATCCTCTCCTCCACCTCCATACACCTGCCTGTTCTCTCCTCTCCTCCACCTCCATACACCTGCCTGTTCTCTCCTCCACCTCCACACACCTGCCTGTTCTCTCCT
Source organism: Nansenia antarctica (assembly GCF_963989245.1). NCBI lineage: Eukaryota > Metazoa > Chordata > Actinopteri > Argentiniformes > Microstomatidae > Nansenia > Nansenia antarctica. The sequence continues at coordinate 90,236 of NC_137684.1, read as the reverse complement.
CTCCTCCACCTCCATACACCTGCCTGTTCTCTCCTCCACCTCCATACACCTGCCTGTTCTCTCCTCTCCTCCACCTCCATACACCTGCCTGTTCTCTCCTCCACCTCCATACACCTGCCTGTTCTCTCCTCCACCTCCATACACCTGCCTGTTCTCTCCTCTCCTCCACCTCCATACACCTGCCTGTTCTCTCCTCTCCTCCACCTCCATACACCTGCCTGTTCTCTCCTCTCCTCCACCTCCATACACCTGCCTGTTCTCTCCTCTCCTCCACCTCCATACACCTGCCTGTTCTCTCCTCTCCTCCACCTCCATACACCTGCCTGTTCTCTCCTCTCCTTCACCTCCATACACCTGCCTGTTCTCTCCTCCACCTCCATACACCTGCCTGTTCTCTCCTCTCCTCCACCTCCATACACCTGCCTGTTCTCTCCTCCACCTCCATACACCTGCCTGTTCTCTCCTCTCCTCCACCTCCATACACCTGCCTGTTCTCTCCTCTCCTCCACCTCCATACACCTGCCTGTTCTCTCCTCTCCTCCACCTCCACACACCTGCCTGTTCTCTCCTCTCCTCCACCTCCATACACCTGCCTGTTCTCTCCTCTCCTCCACCTCCATACACCTGCCTCTCCTCTCCTCCACCTCCATACACCTGCCTCTCCTCTCCTCCACCTCCATACACCTGCCTGTTCTCTCCTCTCCTCCACCTCCATACACCTGCCTGTTCTCTCCTCTCCTCCACCTCCATACACCTGCCTGTTCTCTCCTCTCCTCCACCTCCATACACCTGCCTGTTCTCTCCTCACCTCCACCTCCATACACCTGCCTGTTCACTCCTCTCCTCCACCTCCATACACCTGCCCCTCCTCTCCTCCACCTCCATACACCTGCCTGTTCTCTCCTCTCCTCCACCTCCATACACCTGCCTGTTCACTCCTCTCCTCCACCTTCACACACCTGCCCCTCCTCTCCTCCACCTCCATACACCTGCCTGTTCTCTCCTCTCCTCCACCTCCATACACCTGCCTGTTCTCTCCTCTCCTCCACCTCCACACACCTGCCTGTTCTCTCCTCTCCTCCACCTCCATACACCTGCCTGTTCTCTCCTCTCCTCCACCTCCATACACCTGCCTCTCCTCTCCTCCACCTCCATACACCTGCCTGTTCTCTCCTCTCCTTCACCTCCATACACCTGCCTGTTCTCTCCTCTCCTCCACCTCCATACACCTGCCTGTTCTCTCCTCTCCTCCACCTCCATACACCTGCCTCTCCTCTCCTCCACCTCCATACACCTGCCTGTTCACTCCTCTCCTCCACCTCCATACATCTGCCTCTCCTCTCCTCCACCTCCATACACCTGCCTGTTCTCTCCTCCACCTCCACCTCCATACACCTGCCTGTTCTCTCCTCTCCTCCACCTCCATACACCTGCCTGTTCTCTCCTCTCCTCCACCTCCATACACCTGCCTGTTCTCTCCTCCACCTCCATACACCTGCCTGTTCTCTCCTCTCCTCCACCTCCATACACCTGCCTGTTCTCTCCTCTCCTCCACCTCCACACACCTGCCTGTTCTCTCCTCTCCTCCACCTCCATACACCTGCCTGTTCTCTCCTCTCCTCCACCTCCATACACCTGCCTGTTCTCTCCTCTCCTCCACCTCCATACACCTGCCTCTCCTCTCCTCCACCTCCATACACCTGCCTCTCCTCTCCTCCACCTCCATACACCTGCCTGTTCACTCCTCTCCTCCACCTCCATACACCTGCCTGTTCTCTCCTCCACCTCCACCTCCATACACCTGCCTGTTCTCTCCTCTCCTCCACCTCCATACACCTGCCTGTTCTCTCCTCTCCTCCACCTCCATACACCTGCCTGTTCTCTCCTCTCCTCCACCTCCATACACCTGCCTCTCCTCTCCTCCACCTCCATACACCTGCCTGTTCCCTCCTCTCCTCCACCTCCAAACACCTGCCTGTTCACTCCTCTCCTCCACCTCCATACACCTGCCTGTTCTCTCCTCTCCTCCACCTCCATACACCTGCCTGTTCTCTCCTCCACCTCCATACACCTGCCTGTTCTCTCCTCTCCTCCACCTCCATACACCTGCCTGTTCTCTCCTCTCCTCCACCTCCATACACCTGCCTGTTCTCTCCTCTCCTCCACCTCCACACACCTGCCTGTTCTCTCCTCTCCTCCACCTCCATACACCTGCCTGTTCCCTCCTCTCCTCCACCTCCATACACCTGCCTGTTCTCTCCTCTCCTCCACCTCCATACACCTGCCTCTCCTCTCCTCCACCTCCATACACCTGCCTGTTCTCTCCTCCACCTCCACCTCCATACACCTGCCTGTTCTCTCCTCTCCTCCACCTCCATACACCTGCCTGTTCTCTCCTCTCCTCCACCTCCATACACCTGCCTGTTCTCTCCTCTCCTCCACCTCCATACACCTGCCTGTTCTCTCCTCTCCTCCACCTCCATACACCTGCCTGTTCCCTCCTCTCCTCCACCTCCATACACCTGCCTGTTCTCTCCTCTCCTCCACCTCCATACACCTGCCTGTTCTCTCCTCTCCTCCACCTCCATACACCTGCCTGTTCTCTCCTCTCCTCCACCTCCACACACCTGCCTGTTCTCTCCTCTCCTCCACCTCCATACACCTGCCTGTTCTCTCCTCTCCTCCACCTCCATACACCTGCCTGTTCTCTCCTCTCCTCCACCTCCATACACCTGCCCGTCCTCTCCTCCACCTCCATACACCTGCCCGTCCTCTCCTCCACCTCCATACACCTGCCTGTTCTCTCCTCTCCTCCACCTCCATACACCTGCCTGTTCTCTCCTCTCCTCCACCTCCATACACCTGCCTGTTCTCTCCTCTCCTCCACCTCCATACACCTGCCTGTTCTCTCCTCTCCTCCACCTCCATACACCTGCCTGTTCTCTCCTCCACCTCCATACACCTGCCTGTTCTCTCCTCTCCTCCACCTCCATACACCTGCCTGTTCTCTCCTCTCCTCCACCTCCATACACCTGCCTGTTCTCTCCTCTCCTCCACCTCCACACACCTGCCTGTTCTCTCCTCTCCTCCACCTCCATACACCTGCCTGTTCTCTCCTCTCCTCCACCTCCATACACCTGCCTCTCCTCTCCTCCACCTCCATACACCTGCCTCTCCTCTCCTCCACCTCCATACACCTGCCTGTTCTCTCCTCTCCTCCACCTCCATACACCTGCCTGTTCTCTCCTCTCCTCCACCTCCATACACCTGCCTGTTCTCTCCTCTCCTCCACCTCCATACACCTGCCTGTTCTCTCCTCTCCTCCACCTCCACACACCTGCCTGTTCTCTCCTCTCCTCCACCTCCATACACCTGCCTGTCCTCTCCTCTCCTCCACCTCCATACACCTGCCTGTTCACTCCTCCACCTCCATACACCTGCCTGTTCTCTCCTCCACCTCCACCTCCATACACCTGCCTGTACTCTCCTCTCCTCCACCTCCATACACCTGCCTGTTCTCTCCTCTCCTCCACCTCCATACACCTGCCTGTTCTCACCTCTCCTCCACCTCCATACACCTGCCTGTTCTCTCCTCTCCTCCACCTCCATACACCTGCCTGTTCTCTCCTCTCCTCCACCTCCACACACCTGCCTGTTCTCTCCTCTCCTCCACCTCCATACACCTGCCTGTTCTCTCCTCTCCTCCACCTCCATACACCTGCCTGTCCTCTCCTCTCCTCCACCTCCATACACCTGCCTGTTCTCTCCTCTCCTCCACCTCTACACACCTGCCTGTTCACTCCTCTCCTCCACCTCCATACACCTGCCTGTTCTCTCCTCTCCTCCACCTCCATACACCTGCCTGTTCTCTCCTCTCCTCCACCTCCATACACCTGCCTGTTCTCTCCTCTCCTCCACCTCCATACACCTGCCTGTTCTCTCCTCTCCTCCACCTCCATACACCTGCCTGTTCTCTCCTCTCCTCCACCTCCATACACCTGCCTGTTCTCTCCTCTCCTCCACCTCCACACACCTGCCTGTTCTCTCCTCCACCTCCACCTCCATACACCTGCCTGTTCTCTCCTCTCCTCCACCTCCATACACCTGCCTGTTCACTCCTCTCCTCCACCTCCATACACCTGCCTGTTCTCTCCTCTCCTCCATACACCTGCCTGTTCTCTCCTCCACCTCCATACACCTGCCTGTTCTCTCCTCTCCTCCACCTCCACACACCTGCCTGTTCTCTCCTCCACCTCCACCTCCATACACCTGCCTGTTCTCTCCTCTCCTCCACCTCCATACACCTGCCTGTTCACTCCTCTCCTCCACCTCCATACACCTGCCTCTCCTCTCCTCTCCTCCATACACCTGCCTGTTCTCTCCTCCACCTCCATACACCTGCCTGTTCTCTCCTCTCCTCCACCTCCATACACCTGCCTGCTCTCTCCTCTCCTCCACCTCCATACACCTGCCTGTTCCCTCCTCTCCTCCACCTCCATACACCTGCCTGTTCCCTCCTCTCCTCCACCTCCATACACCTGCCTGTTCTCTCCTCTCCTTCACCTCCATACACCTGCCTGTTCTCTCCTCTCCTCCACCTCCATACACCTGCCTGTTCTCTCCTCCACCTCCATACACCTGCCTGTTCTCTCCTCTCCTCCACCTCCATACACCTGCCTGTTCTCTCCTCTCCTCCACCTCCATACACCTGCCTGTTCACTCCTTTCCTCCACCTCCACACACCTGCCTGTTCTCTCCTCTCCTCCACCTCCATACACCTGCCTGTTCACTCCTCTCCTCCACCTCCATACACCTGCCTGTTCTCTCCTCTCCTCCACCTCCACACACCTGCCTGTTCTCTCCTCTCCTCCACCTCCATACACCTGCCTGTTCTCTCCTCTCCTCCACCTCCATACACCTGCCTGTTCTCTCCTCTCCTCCACCTCCATACACCTGCCTGTTCTCTCCTCTCCTCCACCTCCATACACCTGCCTGTTCTCTCCTCTCCTCCACCTCCATACACCTGCCTGTTCTCTCCTCTCCTCCACCTCCATACACCTGCCTGTCCTCTCCTCTCCTCCACCTCCATACACCTGCCTGTCCTCTCCTCTCCTCCACCTCCATACACCTGCCTGTCCTCTCCTCTCCTCCACCTCCATACACCTGCCTGTCCTCTCCTCCACCTCCATACACCTGCCTGTTCTCTCCTCTCCTCCACCTCCATACACCTGCCTGTTCTCTCCTCTCCTCCACCTCCATACACCTGCCTGTCCTCTCCTCCACCTCCATACACCTGCCTGTTCTCTCCTCTCCTCCACCTCCATACACCTGCCTGTTCTCTCCTCTCCTCCACCTCCATACACCTGCCTGTTCTCTCCTCTCCTCCACCTCCACACACCTGCCTGTTCTCTCCTCTCCTCCACCTCCATACACCTGCCTGTTCTCTCCTCTCCTCCACCTCCATACACCTGCCTGTTCTCTCCTCTCCTTCACCTCCATACACCTGCCTGTTCTCTCCTCCACCTCCATACACCTGCCTGTTCTCTCCTCTCCTCCACCTCCACACACCTGCCTGTTCTCTCCTCTCCTCCACCTCCATACACCTGCCTGTTCTCTCCTCTCCTCCACCTCCATACACCTGCCCGTCCTCTCCTCCACCTCCATACACCTGCCCGTCCTCTCCTCCACCTCCATACACCTGCCTGTTCTCTCCTCTCCTCCACCTCCATACACCTGCCTGTTCTCTCCTCTCCTCCACCTCCATACACCTGCCTGTTCTCTCCTCTCCTCCACCTCCATACACCTGCCTGTTCTCTCCTCTCCTCCACCTCCATACACCTGCCTGTTCTCTCCTCTCCTCCACCTCCATACACCTGCCTGTTCTCTCCTCTCCTCCACCTCCATACACCTGCCTGTCCTCTCCTCCACCTCCATACACCTGCCTGTTCTCTCCTCTCCTCCACCTCCATACACCTGCCTGTTCTCTCCTCTCCTCCACCTCCATACACCTGCCTCTCCTCTCCTCCACCTCCATACACCTGCCTGTTCTCTCCTCTCCTCCACCTCCATACACCTGCCTGTTCTCTCCTCTCCTCCACCTCCATACACCTGCCTGTTCCCTCCTCTCCTCCACCTCCACACACCTGCCTGTTCTCTCCTCTCCTCCACCTCCATACACCTGCCTGTTCTCTCCTCTCCTCCACCTCCATACACCTGCCTGTTCTCTCCTCTCCTCCACCTCCATACACCTGCCTGTTCTCTCCTCTCCTCCACCTCCATACACCTGCCTGTTCTCTCCTCTCCTCCACCTCCATACACCTGCCTGTTCTCTCCTCTCCTCCACCTCCATACACCTGCCTGTTCTCTCCTCTCCTCCACCTCCATACACCTGCCTGTTCTCTCCTCTCCTCCACCTCCATACACCTGCCTGTTCCCTCCTCTCCTCCACCTCCATACACCTGCCTCTCCTCTCCTCCACCTCCATACACCTGCCTGTTCTCTCCTCTCCTCCACCTCCATACACCTGCCTGTTCTCTCCTCTCCTCCACCTCCACACACCTGCCTGTTCACTCCTCTCCTCCACCTCCATACACCTGCCTGTTCTCTCCTCTCCTCCACCTCCATACACCTGCCTGTTCTCTCCTCTCCACCTCCATACACCTGCCTGTTCTCTCCTCTCCTCCACCTCCATACACCTGCCTGTTCTCTCCTCTCCTCCACCTCCATACACCTGCCTGTTCTCTCCTCTCCTCCACCTCCATACACCTGCCTGTTCACTCCTCTCCTCCACCTCCATACACCTGCCTGTTCTCTCCTCTCCTCCACCTCCATACACCTGCCTGTTCTCTCCTCTCCTCCACCTCCATACACCTGCCTGTTCTCTCCTCTCCTCCACCTCCATACACCTGCCTGTTCTCTCCTCTCCTCCACCTCCATACACCTGCCTGTTCTCTCCTCTCCTCCACCTCCATACACCTGCCTGTTCTCTCCTCTCCTCCACCTCCATACACCTGCCTGTTCTCTCCTCTCCTCCACCTCCATACACCTGCCTGTTCTCTCCTCTCCTCCACCTCCATACACCTGCCTGTTCACTCCTCTCCTCCACCTCCATACACCTGCCTGTTCTCTCCTCTCCTCCACCTCCACACACCTGCCTGTTCTCTCCTCCACCTCCACACACCTGCCTGTTCTCTCCTCTCCTCCACCTCCATACACCTGCCTGTTCTCTCCTCTCCTCCACCTCCATACACCTGCCTGTTCACTCCTCTCCTCCACCTCCATACACCTGCCTGTTCTCTCCTCTCCTCCACCTCCACACACCTGCCTGTTCTCTCCTCCACCTCCACACACCTGCCTGTTCTCTCCTCTCCTCCACCTCCATACACCTGCCTGTTCTCTCCTCTCCTCCACCTCCACACACCTGCCTGTTCTCTCCTCTCCTCCACCTCCATACACCTGCCTGTTCTCTCCTCTCCTCCACCTCCATACACCTGCCTGTCCTCTCCTCTCCTCCACCTCCATACACCTGCCTGTTCTCTCCTCTCCTCCACCTCCATACACCTGCCTGTTCTCTCCTCTCCTCCACCTCCATACACCTGCCTGTTCTCTCCTCTCCTCCACCTCCACACACCTGCCTGTTCTCTCCTCCACCTCCACACACCTGCCTGTTCTCTCCTCTCCTCCACCTCCATACACCTGCCTGTTCTCTCCTCTCCTCCACCTCCACACACCTGCCTGTTCTCTCCTCTCCTCCACCTCCACACACCTGCCTGTTCTCTCCTCCACCTCCACACACCTGCCTGTTCTCTCCTCTCCTCCACCTCCATACACCTGCCTGTTCTCTCCTCTCCTCCACCTCCACACACCTGCCTGTTCTCTCCTCTCCTCCACCTCCATACACCTGCCTGTTCTCTCCTCTCCTCCACCTCCATACACCTGCCTGTCCTCTCCTCTCCTCCACCTCCATACACCTGCCTGTTCTCTCCTCTCCTCCACCTCCATACACCTGCCTGTTCTCTCCTCTCCTCCACCTCCATACACCTGCCTGTTCTCTCCTCTCCTCCACCTCCATACACCTGCCTGTTCTCTCCTCTCCTCCACCTCCATACACCTGCCTGTTCTCTCCTCTCCTCCACCTCCATACACCTGCCTGTTCTCTCCTCTCCTCCACCTCCATACACCTGCCTGTTCACTCCTCTCCTCCACCTCCATACACCTGCCTGTTCTCTCCTCTCCTCCACCTCCATACACCTGCCTGTTCTCTCCTCTCCTCCACCTCCATACACCTGCCTGTTCACTCCTCTCCTCCACCTCCATACACCTGCCTGTTCTCTCCTCTCCTCCACCTCCACACACCTGCCTGTTCTCTCCTCCACCTCCACACACCTGCCTGTTCTCTCCTCTCCTCCACCTCCATACACCTGCCTGTTCTCTCCTCTCCTCCACCTCCACACACCTGCCTGTTCTCTCCTCTCCTCCACCTCCATACACCTGCCTGTTCTCTCCTCTCCTCCACCTCCATACACCTGCCTGTCCTCTCCTCTCCTCCACCTCCATACACCTGCCTGTTCTCTCCTCTCCTCCACCTCCATACACCTGCCTGTTCTCTCCTCTCCTCCACCTCCATACACCTGCCTGTTCTCTCCTCTCCTCCACCTCCATACACCTGCCTGTTCTCTCCTCTCCTCCACCTCCATACACCTGCCTGTTCACTCCTCTCCTCCACCTCCATACACCTGCCTGTTCTCTCCTCTCCTCCACCTCCATACACCTGCCTGTTCTCTCCTCCACCTCCACACACCTGCCTGTTCTCTCCTCTCCTCCACCTCCATACACCTGCCTGTTCTCTCCTCTCCTCCACCTCCACACACCTGCCTGTTCTCTCCTCTCCTCCACCTCCACACACCTGCCTGTTCTCTCCTCTCCTCCACCTCCATACACCTGCCTGTCCTCTCCTCTCCTCCACCTCCATACACCTGCCCCTCCTCTCCTCCACCTCCATACACCTGCCTGTTCTCTCCTCTCCTCCACCTCCATACACCTGCCTGTTCACTCCTCTCCTCCACCTCCATACACCTGCCTGTTCTCTCCTCTCCTCCACCTCCATACACCTGCCTGTTCTCTCCTCTCCTCCACCTCCATACACCTGCCTGTTCTCTCCTCTCCTTCACCTCCATACACCTGCCTGTTCACTCCTCTCCTCCACCTCCATACACCTGCCTGTTCCCTCCTCCACCTCCATACACCTGCCTGTTCTCTCCTCTCCTCCACCTCCATACACCTGCCTGTTCTCTCCTCTCCTCCACCTCCATACACCTGCCTGTTCTCTCCTCTCCTCCATCTCCATACACCTGCCTGTTCTCTCCTCTCCTCCACCTCCATACACCTGCCTGTTCTCTCCTCTCCTCCACCTCCATACACCTGCCTGTCCTCTCCTCTCCTCCACCTCCATACACCTGCCTGTCCTCTCCTCTCCTCCACCTCCATACACCCGCCTGTTCTCTCCTCCACCTCCATACACCTGCCTGTTCTCTCCTCTCCTCCACCTCCATACACCTGCCTGTTCTCTCCTCTCCTCCACCTCCACACACCTGCCTGTTCTCTCCTCTCCTCCACCTCCATACACCTGCCTGTTCTCTCCTCTCCTCCACCTCCATACACCTGCCTGTTCTCTCCTCCACCTCCATACACCTGCCTGTTCACTCCTCTCCTCCACCTCCATACACCTGCCTGTCCTCTCCTCTCCTCCACCTCCACACACCTGCCTGTTCACTCCTCTCCTCCACCTCCATACACCTGCCTGTTCACTCCTCTCCTCCACCTCCATACACCTGCCTGTTCACTCCTCTCCTCCACCTCCATACACCTGCCTCTCCTCTCCTCCACCTCCATACACCTGCCCCTCCTCTCCTCCACCTCCATACACCTGCCTGTTCACTCCTCTCCTCCACCTCCATACACCTGCCTGTTCTCTCCTCTCCTCCACCTCCATACACCTGCCCCTCCTCTCCTCCACCTCCATACACCTGCCTGTTCACTCCTCTCCTCCACCTCCATACACCTGCCTGTTCTCTCCTCTCCTCCACCTCCATACACCTGCCTGTTCTCTCCTCTCCTCCACCTCCATACACCTGCCTGTTCTCTCCTCTCCTCCACCTCCATACACCTGCCTGTTCTCTCCTCTCCTCCACCTCCATACACCTGCCTGTTCTCTCCTCTCCTCCACCTCCATACACCTGCCTGTTCTCTCCTCTCCTCCACCTCCATACACCTGCCTGTTCACTCCTCTCCTCCACCTCCATACACCTGCCCCTCCTCTCCTCCACCTCCATACACCTGCCTGTTCACTCCTCTCCTCCACCTCCATACACCTGCCTGTTCTCTCCTCTCCTCCACCTCCATACACCTGCCTGTTCTCTCCTCTCCTCCACCTCCATACACCTGCCTGTTCTCTCCTCTCCTCCACCTCCATACACCTGCCTGTTCTCTCCTCTCCTCCACCTCCATACACCTGCCTGTTCTCTCCTCTCCTCCACCTCCATACACCTGCCTGTTCACTCCTCTCCTCCACCTCCATACACCTGCCTGTTCTCTCCTCTCCTCCACCTCCATACACCTGCCTCTCCTCTCCTCCACCTCCATACACCTGCCTGTTCTCTCCTCTCCTCCACCTCCATACACCTGCCTGTTCTCTCCTCTCCTCCACCTCCATACACCTGCCTGTTCTCTCCTCTCCTCCACCTCCACACACCTGCCTGTTCTCTCCTCTCCTCCACCTCCATACACCTGCCTGTTCACTCCTCTCCTCCACCTCCATACACCTGCCTGTTCACTCCTCTCCTCCACCTCCATACACCTGCCTGTTCTCTCCTCTCCTCCACCTCCATACACCTGCCTGTTCTCTCCTCTCCTCCACCTCCACACACCTGCCTGTTCTCTCCTCTCCTCCACCTCCATACACCTGCCTGTCCTCTCCTCTCCTCCACCTCCATACACCTGCCTGTTCTCTCCTCTCCTCCACCTCCATACACCTGCCTGTTCACTCCTCTCCTCCACCTCCATACACCTGCCTGTTCACTCCTCTCCTCCACCTCCATACACCTGCCTGTTCTCTCCTCTCCTCCACCTCCATACACCTGCCTGTTCTCTCCTCTCCTCCACCTCCACACACCTGCCTGTTCTCTCCTCTCCTCCACCTCCATACACCTGCCTGTTCTCTCCTCTCCTCCACCTCCATACACCTGCCTGTTCTCTCCTCTCCTCCACCTCCATACACCTGCCTGTTCTCACCTCTCCTCCACCTCCATACACCTGCCTGTTCTCTCCTCTCCTCCACCTCCATACACCTGCTTGTTCACTCCTCTCCTCCACCTCCATACACCTGCCTGTTCTCTCCTCTCCTCCACCTCCATACACCTGCCTGTTCTCTCCTCTCCTCCACCTCCATACACCTGCCTGTTCTCTCCTCTCCTCCACCTCCATACACCTGCCTGTTCTCTCCTCCACCTCCATACACCTGCCTGTTCACTCCTCTCCTCCACCTCCATACACCTGCCTGTTCTCTCCTCTCCTCCACCTCCATACACCTGCCTGTTCTCTCCTCTCCTCCACCTCCATACACCTGCCTGTTCTCTCCTCTCCTCCACCTCCACACACCTGCCTGTTCTCTCCTCTCCTCCACCTCCATACACCTGCCTGTTCTCTCCTCTCCTCCACCTCCATACACCTGCCTGTTCTCTCCTCTCCTCCACCTCCATACACCTGCCTGTTCTCTCCTCTCCTCCACCTCCATACACCTGCCTGTTCACTCCTCTCCTCCACCTCCATACACCTGCCTGTTCACTCCTCTCCTCCACCTCCATACACCTGCCTGTTCTCTCCTCCACCTCCATACACCTGCCTGTTCTCTCCTCCACCTCCATACACCTGCCTCTCCTCTCCTCCACCTCCATACACCTGCCTGTTCTCTCCTCTCCTCCACCTCCATACACCTGCCTGTTCTCTCCTCTCCTCCACCTCCATACACCTGCCTGTTCTCTCCTCCACCTCCATACACCTGCCTGTTCTCTCCTCTCCTCCACCTCCATACACCTGCCTGTTCTCTCCTCTCCTCCACCTCCATACACCTGCCTGTTCACTCCTCTCCTCCACCTCCATACACCTGCCTGTTCTCTCCTCTCCTCCACCTCCATACACCTGCCTGTTCTCTCCTCTCCTCCACCTCCATACACCTGCCTGTTCTCTCCTCCACCTCCATACACCTGCCTGTTCTCTCCTCCACCTCCATACACCTGCCTGTTCACTCCTCTCCTCCACCTCCATACACCTGCCTGTTCTCTCCTCTCCTCCACCTCCATACACCTGCCTGTTCACTCCTCTCCTCCACCTCCATACACCTGCCTGTTCTCTCCTCTCCTCCACCTCCATACACCTGCCTGTTCTCTCCTCTCCTCCACCTCCATACACCTGCCTGTTCTCTCCTCTCCTCCACCTCCATACACCTGCCTGTTCTCTCCTCTCCTCCACCTCCATACACCTGCCTGTTCTCTCCTCTCCTCCACCTCCATACACCTGCCTGTTCTCTCCTCTCCTCCACCTCCATACACCTGCCTGTTCTCTCCTCTCCTCCACCTCCATACACCTGCCCCTCCACCTCCACACACCTGCCTGTTCTCTCCTCTCCTCCACCTCCATACACCTGCCCCTCCTCTCCTCCACCTCCATACACCTGCCTGTTCCCTCCTCTCCTCCACCTCCATACACCTGCCTGTTCTCTCCTCTCCTCCACCTCCATACACCTGCCTGTTCTCTCCTCTCCTCCACCTCCATACACCTGCCCCTCCTCTCCTCCACCTCCATACACCTGCCTGTTCTCTCCTCTCCTCCGCCTCCATACACCTGCCTGTTCACTCCTCTCCTCCACCTCCATACACCTGCCCCTCCTCTCCTCCACCTCCATACACCTGCCTGTTCTCTCCTCTCCTCCACCTCCATACACCTGCCTGTTCACTCCTCTCCTCCACCTTCACACACCTGCCCCTCCTCTCCTCCACCTCCATACACCTGCCTGTTCTCTCCTCTCCTCCACCTCCACACACCTGCCTGTTCTCTCCTCTCCTCCACCTCCATACACCTGCCTGTTCACTCCTCTCCTCCACCTCCATACACCTGCCTGTTAACTCCTCTCCTCCACCTCCATACACCTGCCTGTTCTCTCCTCTCCTCCACCTCCATACACCTGCCTGTTCTCTCCTCTCCTCCACCTCCATACACCTGCCCGTTCTCTCCTCCACCTCCACCTCCATACACCTGCCTGTTCTCTCCTCTCCTCCACCTCCATACACCTGCCTGTTCACTCCTCTCCTCCACCTCCATACACCTGCCTGTTCTCTCCTCTCCTCCACCTCCATACACCTGCCTCTCCTCTCCTCCACCTCCATACACCTGCCTCTCCTCTCCTCCACCTCCATACACCTGCCTCTCCTCTCCTCCACCTCCATACACCTGCCTGTTCTCTCCTCTCCTCCACCTCCATACACCTGCCTGTTCACTCCTCTCCTCCACCTCCATACACCTGCCTGTTCTCTCCTCTCCTCCACCTCCATACACCTGCCTGTTCTCTCCTCTCCTCCACCTCCATACACCTGCCTCTCCTCTCCTCCACCTCCATACACCTGCCTCTCCTCTCCTCCACCTCCACACACCTGCCTGTTCTCTCCTCTCCTCCACCTCCATACACCTGCCTGTTCACTCCTCTCCTCCACCTCCATACACCTGCCTCTCCTCTCCTCCACCTCCATACACCTGCCTGTTCTCTCCTCCACCTCCACCTCCATACACCTGCCTGTTCTCTCCTCTCCTCCACCTCCATACACCTGCCTGTTCTCTCCTCTCCTCCACCTCCACACACCTGCCTGTTCTCTCCTCTCCTCCACCTCCATACACCTGCCTGTTCTCTCCTCTCCTCCACCTCCATACACCTGCCTGTTCTCTCCTCTCCTCCACCTCCACACACCTGCCTGTTCTCTCCTCTCCTCCACCTCCATACACCTGCCTGTTCTCTCCTCTCCTCCACCTCCATACACCTGCCTGTTCTCTCCTCTCCTCCACCTCCATACACCTGCCTGTTCTCTCCTCTCCTCCACCTCCATACACCTGCCTGTCCTCTCCTCTCCTCCACCTCCATACACCTGCCTGTCCTCTCCTCTCCTCCACCTCCATACACCTGCCTGTTCTCTCCTCTCCTCCACCTCCATACACCTGCCTGTCCTCTCCTCCACCTCCATACACCTGCCTGTTCTCTCCTCTCCTCCACCTCCATACACCTGCCTGTTCTCTCCTCTCCTCCACCTCCACACACCTGCCTGTTCACTCCTCTCCTCCACCTCCATACACCTGCCTGTTCTCTCCTCTCCTCCACCTCCATACACCTGCCTGTTCTCTCCTCTCCACCTCCATACACCTGCCTGTTCTCTCCTCTCCTCCACCTCCATACACCTGCCTGTTCTCTCCTCTCCTCCACCTCCATACACCTGCCTGTTCTCTCCTCTCCTCCACCTCCATACACCTGCCTGTTCACTCCTCTCCTCCACCTCCATACACCTGCCTGTTCTCTCCTCTCCTCCACCTCCATACACCTGCCTGTTCTCTCCTCTCCTCCACCTCCATACACCTGCCTGTTCTCTCCTCTCCTCCACCTCCATACACCTGCCTGTTCTCTCCTCTCCTCCACCTCCATACACCTGCCTGTTCTCTCCTCTCCTCCACCTCCATACACCTGCCTGTTCTCTCCTCTCCTCCACCTCCATACACCTGCCTGTTCACTCCTCTCCTCCACCTCCATACACCTGCCTGTTCTCTCCTCTCCTCCACCTCCACACACCTGCCTGTTCTCTCCTCCACCTCCACACACCTGCCTGTTCTCTCCTCTCCTCCACCTCCATACACCTGCCTGTTCTCTCCTCTCCTCCACCTCCATACACCTGCCTGTTCACTCCTCTCCTCCACCTCCATACACCTGCCTGTTCTCTCCTCTCCTCCACCTCCACACACCTGCCTGTTCTCTCCTCCACCTCCACACACCTGCCTGTTCTCTCCTCTCCTCCACCTCCATACACCTGCCTGTTCTCTCCTCTCCTCCACCTCCACACACCTGCCTGTTCTCTCCTCTCCTCCACCTCCATACACCTGCCTGTTCTCTCCTCTCCTCCACCTCCATACACCTGCCTGTCCTCTCCTCTCCTCCACCTCCATACACCTGCCTGTTCTCTCCTCTCCTCCACCTCCATACACCTGCCTGTTCTCTCCTCTCCTCCACCTCCATACACCTGCCTGTTCTCTCCTCTCCTCCACCTCCATACACCTGCCTGTTCTCTCCTCTCCTCCACCTCCATACACCTGCCTGTTCTCTCCTCTCCTCCACCTCCATACACCTGCCTGTTCTCTCCTCTCCTCCACCTCCATACACCTGCCTGTTCACTCCTCTCCTCCACCTCCATACACCTGCCTGTTCTCTCCTCTCCTCCACCTCCATACACCTGCCTGTTCTCTCCTCTCCTCCACCTCCATACACCTGCCTGTTCACTCCTCTCCTCCACCTCCATACACCTGCCTGTTCTCTCCTCTCCTCCACCTCCACACACCTGCCTGTTCTCTCCTCCACCTCCACACACCTGCCTGTTCTCTCCTCTCCTCCACCTCCATACACCTGCCTGTTCTCTCCTCTCCTCCACCTCCACACACCTGCCTGTTCTCTCCTCTCCTCCACCTCCATACACCTGCCTGTTCTCTCCTCTCCTCCACCTCCATACACCTGCCTGTCCTCTCCTCTCCTCCACCTCCATACACCTGCCTGTTCTCTCCTCTCCTCCACCTCCATACACCTGCCTGTTCTCTCCTCTCCTCCACCTCCATACACCTGCCTGTTCTCTCCTCTCCTCCACCTCCATACACCTGCCTGTTCTCTCCTCTCCTCCACCTCCATACACCTGCCTGTTCACTCCTCTCCTCCACCTCCATACACCTGCCTGTTCTCTCCTCTCCTCCACCTCCATACACCTGCCTGTTCTCTCCTCCACCTCCACACACCTGCCTGTTCTCTCCTCTCCTCCACCTCCATACACCTGCCTGTTCTCTCCTCTCCTCCACCTCCACACACCTGCCTGTTCTCTCCTCTCCTCCACCTCCACACACCTGCCTGTTCTCTCCTCTCCTCCACCTCCATACACCTGCCTGTCCTCTCCTCTCCTCCACCTCCATACACCTGCCCCTCCTCTCCTCCACCTCCATACACCTGCCTGTTCTCTCCTCTCCTCCACCTCCATACACCTGCCTGTTCACTCCTCTCCTCCACCTCCATACACCTGCCTGTTCTCTCCTCTCCTCCACCTCCATACACCTGCCTGTTCTCTCCTCTCCTCCACCTCCATACACCTGCCTGTTCTCTCCTCTCCTTCACCTCCATACACCTGCCTGTTCACTCCTCTCCTCCACCTCCATACACCTGCCTGTTCCCTCCTCCACCTCCATACACCTGCCTGTTCTCTCCTCTCCTCCACCTCCATACACCTGCCTGTTCTCTCCTCTCCTCCACCTCCATACACCTGCCTGTTCTCTCCTCTCCTCCATCTCCATACACCTGCCTGTTCTCTCCTCTCCTCCACCTCCATACACCTGCCTGTTCTCTCCTCTCCTCCACCTCCATACACCTGCCTGTCCTCTCCTCTCCTCCACCTCCATACACCTGCCTGTCCTCTCCTCTCCTCCACCTCCATACACCCGCCTGTTCTCTCCTCCACCTCCATACACCTGCCTGTTCTCTCCTCTCCTCCACCTCCATACACCTGCCTGTTCTCTCCTCTCCTCCACCTCCACACACCTGCCTGTTCTCTCCTCTCCTCCACCTCCATACACCTGCCTGTTCTCTCCTCTCCTCCACCTCCATACACCTGCCTGTTCTCTCCTCCACCTCCATACACCTGCCTGTTCACTCCTCTCCTCCACCTCCATACACCTGCCTGTCCTCTCCTCTCCTCCACCTCCACACACCTGCCTGTTCACTCCTCTCCTCCACCTCCATACACCTGCCTGTTCACTCCTCTCCTCCACCTCCATACACCTGCCTGTTCACTCCTCTCCTCCACCTCCATACACCTGCCTCTCCTCTCCTCCACCTCCATACACCTGCCCCTCCTCTCCTCCACCTCCATACACCTGCCTGTTCACTCCTCTCCTCCACCTCCATACACCTGCCTGTTCTCTCCTCTCCTCCACCTCCATACACCTGCCCCTCCTCTCCTCCACCTCCATACACCTGCCTGTTCACTCCTCTCCTCCACCTCCATACACCTGCCTGTTCTCTCCTCTCCTCCACCTCCATACACCTGCCTGTTCTCTCCTCTCCTCCACCTCCATACACCTGCCTGTTCTCTCCTCTCCTCCACCTCCATACACCTGCCTGTTCTCTCCTCTCCTCCACCTCCATACACCTGCCTGTTCTCTCCTCTCCTCCACCTCCATACACCTGCCTGTTCTCTCCTCTCCTCCACCTCCATACACCTGCCTGTTCACTCCTCTCCTCCACCTCCATACACCTGCCCCTCCTCTCCTCCACCTCCATACACCTGCCTGTTCACTCCTCTCCTCCACCTCCATACACCTGCCTGTTCTCTCCTCTCCTCCACCTCCATACACCTGCCTGTTCTCTCCTCTCCTCCACCTCCATACACCTGCCTGTTCTCTCCTCTCCTCCACCTCCATACACCTGCCTGTTCTCTCCTCTCCTCCACCTCCATACACCTGCCTGTTCTCTCCTCTCCTCCACCTCCATACACCTGCCTGTTCACTCCTCTCCTCCACCTCCATACACCTGCCTGTTCTCTCCTCTCCTCCACCTCCATACACCTGCCTCTCCTCTCCTCCACCTCCATACACCTGCCTGTTCTCTCCTCTCCTCCACCTCCATACACCTGCCTGTTCTCTCCTCTCCTCCACCTCCATACACCTGCCTGTTCTCTCCTCTCCTCCACCTCCACACACCTGCCTGTTCTCTCCTCTCCTCCACCTCCATACACCTGCCTGTTCACTCCTCTCCTCCACCTCCATACACCTGCCTGTTCACTCCTCTCCTCCACCTCCATACACCTGCCTGTTCTCTCCTCTCCTCCACCTCCATACACCTGCCTGTTCTCTCCTCTCCTCCACCTCCACACACCTGCCTGTTCTCTCCTCTCCTCCACCTCCATACACCTGCCTGTCCTCTCCTCTCCTCCACCTCCATACACCTGCCTGTTCTCTCCTCTCCTCCACCTCCATACACCTGCCTGTTCACTCCTCTCCTCCACCTCCATACACCTGCCTGTTCACTCCTCTCCTCCACCTCCATACACCTGCCTGTTCTCTCCTCTCCTCCACCTCCATACACCTGCCTGTTCTCTCCTCTCCTCCACCTCCACACACCTGCCTGTTCTCTCCTCTCCTCCACCTCCATACACCTGCCTGTTCTCTCCTCTCCTCCACCTCCATACACCTGCCTGTTCTCTCCTCTCCTCCACCTCCATACACCTGCCTGTTCTCACCTCTCCTCCACCTCCATACACCTGCCTGTTCTCTCCTCTCCTCCACCTCCATACACCTGCTTGTTCACTCCTCTCCTCCACCTCCATACACCTGCCTGTTCTCTCCTCTCCTCCACCTCCATACACCTGCCTGTTCTCTCCTCTCCTCCACCTCCATACACCTGCCTGTTCTCTCCTCTCCTCCACCTCCATACACCTGCCTGTTCTCTCCTCCACCTCCATACACCTGCCTGTTCACTCCTCTCCTCCACCTCCATACACCTGCCTGTTCTCTCCTCTCCTCCACCTCCATACACCTGCCTGTTCTCTCCTCTCCTCCACCTCCATACACCTGCCTGTTCTCTCCTCTCCTCCACCTCCACACACCTGCCTGTTCTCTCCTCTCCTCCACCTCCATACACCTGCCTGTTCTCTCCTCTCCTCCACCTCCATACACCTGCCTGTTCTCTCCTCTCCTCCACCTCCATACACCTGCCTGTTCTCTCCTCTCCTCCACCTCCATACACCTGCCTGTTCACTCCTCTCCTCCACCTCCATACACCTGCCTGTTCACTCCTCTCCTCCACCTCCATACACCTGCCTGTTCTCTCCTCCACCTCCATACACCTGCCTGTTCTCTCCTCCACCTCCATACACCTGCCTCTCCTCTCCTCCACCTCCATACACCTGCCTGTTCTCTCCTCTCCTCCACCTCCATACACCTGCCTGTTCTCTCCTCTCCTCCACCTCCATACACCTGCCTGTTCTCTCCTCCACCTCCATACACCTGCCTGTTCTCTCCTCTCCTCCACCTCCATACACCTGCCTGTTCTCTCCTCTCCTCCACCTCCATACACCTGCCTGTTCACTCCTCTCCTCCACCTCCATACACCTGCCTGTTCTCTCCTCTCCTCCACCTCCATACACCTGCCTGTTCTCTCCTCTCCTCCACCTCCATACACCTGCCTGTTCTCTCCTCCACCTCCATACACCTGCCTGTTCTCTCCTCCACCTCCATACACCTGCCTGTTCACTCCTCTCCTCCACCTCCATACACCTGCCTGTTCTCTCCTCTCCTCCACCTCCATACACCTGCCTGTTCACTCCTCTCCTCCACCTCCATACACCTGCCTGTTCTCTCCTCTCCTCCACCTCCATACACCTGCCTGTTCTCTCCTCTCCTCCACCTCCATACACCTGCCTGTTTTCTCCTCTCCTCCACCTCCATACACCTGCCCGTTCACTCCTCTCCTCCACCTCAAACGCATTTAAACAGTATTGTTCATTCAATGTACATTGTTTTGATCTCAATCATTTTAAATAAATAATGTTAACTCATTCATAAAGACAAGTGTAGTGAATCCATAACCTGAGATAAGGAGATCAGCGAGAGAGAGAAAGCCTGTGTGAGTGTAAAGTCTGTACTAGTAGGATCTACCAATGCTCACTCAGCTACGCAACAGTTTGCCAAACACTACAATAGTGATGCATGGTGGTGTAATTATTTTGCCCAGTGCAAGTCTTGTATGCCTATAGTATCACTCTTTCTGCCCATTGATTAATTTGTATAAATGTTGTTTAGTTTGAGGAAGTGCACGGGGGCGTGACAGATGATTGAATGAGTGAGAGGAAACCACAGACACCTGTGGCAGCAGCGTTGGCTGTGTGTTTGGAGAGCGTGCGACTACGACGTATTACTATCTTGTTATTTAAGTTTGGACTGTTGTTTGACGTTTAGCAATTCCGGGTTTTTGTTTCAGTTTAAAGGGTTAGCCGGTTTGTTATTTTTCATTCATGATGAACGTGTAAACGACGACCAAAACTGAACCAGAGGATTGTTCTCCACATGGCCGCCAGCAGGACTGAGTCCGCATGTGCAACGCGTCAACCCAACTCATCTTAGGGTTAGGTTTGTCATGTGTAGCGAGAGAGGGAAGGGGTGGTGTTTTGTTTGACTAGTTTGTTTATAATCTGTTACCAGAAATTGTTCCTTTTTTGTTCATAGCTGTGGGTTTAGTGTGTTGATGGACCCCTGTTTTCTCTTTTCTTCCCCATGGGAGAAGGGCTAGGTAAGATACCCTGGGGTCTACATTACATCACGTAGATAACCGCTGTCTAAAAACATTAGGTAAGACGCGAGCGGGTGTCACGGCCCGTAGTTCTGTAGCAGGTAGTTTAGGTTCCGGGTAGGTTAGTTAGTATGTGGTATAGGTAGGTCAGAGGTGTAGGGAAGAATAGGGCTGTGTTTTGTTGTTTTGTGACACCGTTTGCATGGTCCTTCTCCTACCCTTTGTTAATCCCCAGTTGTTTTTGTGTCATTGTTAATGTTATATGACTGTTGTCAGTAATATTTGTAAACACTTGTAAGAGGGTGGTGTCATGGCTGGGTGGAGGGTGGTGATGTCGTGGTTGGGTGGAGGGTGGTGATGTCGTGGTTGGATGGAAGGTGGTGGCATTGTGGTTGGGTGGAGGGTGGTGGTTTCGTGGCTGAGGGGAGGATGGTGGTTTCGTGGCTGAGGGGAGGATGGTGGTTTCGTGGCTGAGGGGAGGATGGTGGTTTCGTGCCTGAGGGGAGGATGGTGGTTTCGTGGCTGAGGGGAGGATGGTGGTTTCGTGGCTGAGGGGAGGATGGTGGTTTCGTGGCTGAGGGGAGGATGGTGGTTTCGTGGCTGAGGGGAGGATGGTGGTTTCGTGGCTGAGGGGAGGATGGTGGTTTCGTGGCTGAGGGGAGGATGGTGGATTCGTGGCTGAGGGGAGGATGGTGGTTTCGTGGCTGAGGGGAGGATGGTGGTTTCGTGGCTGAGGGGAGGGTGGTGGTGTTGTGGCTGGAGGGTTGTGGTTTCGTGGCTGAGGGGAGGATGGTGGTGTTGTGGCTGGGTGGAGGGTGGTGGTGTTGTGGCTGGGTGGATGGAAGGTGGTGGCATTGTGGTTGGGTGGAGGGTGGTGGTTTCATGGTTGGGTGGAGGGTGGTGGTGTCTAATATTTGTAAACACTTGTAAATATACTTTTCGCGAAGGCAATAAAGCCTTTTATTTAGGATTGGTGGTGTCGTGGCTGGGTGGAGGGTGGTAGTGTCATTGCTGGGTGGAGTGTGGAGGTGTCATGGTTGGGTGGAGGGTGGTGGTGTCATGGCTTGGTGGAGGGTGTTGGGGTTGGAGGATGGTGGTGTCATGGCTGGGTCGAGGGTGGTGGGGTTGGAGGATGGTGGTGTTATGGCTGGGTGGAGTGTGTTAGGGTGGAGGGTGGTGGTGTTGTGGTTGTGAATGGGTGGAGGATGGTGATGTTGTGGCTGGGTGGAGGGTGGTGGTGTTGTGGCTGGGTGGAGGGTTGTGGTTTCGTGGCTGGGGGGAGGGTGGTGGTTTCGTGGCTGGGGGAGGGTGGTGTTTTCGTGGCTGGGGGGAGGGTGGTGGTGTCTAAAATGTGTAAACACTTGTAAAAAAATATATACTTTTAGCGAAGGCAATAAATCATTTTATTTAGGATTGTTTGAGTCATTGCTGGGTGGAGGGTGTTGGGGTTGGAAGGTGATGGTGGTGTCATGGCTGGGTGGAGGGTGTTGGGGTTGGAGGGTGATGTCATGGCTGGGTCGAGGGTGGTGGGGTTGGAGGGTGGTGTTATGGCTGGGTGGAGTGTGTTAGGGTGGAGGGTGGTGGTGTTGTGGCTGGGTGGAGGGTGGTGGTGTCATGGCTGGGTGGAGGGTGTTTGGGTTGGAGGGTGGTTGTGTTATGGCTGGGTGGAGGGTGTTTGGGTTGGAGGGTGGTGGTGTTGTGGCTGGGTGGAGGGTGGTTGTGTTATGGCTAGGTCATTGGGTGAAGGGTTGAGTGTGTTAGGGTGGAGGGTGGTTGGTTGGATGGGTGGAGGGTGGTGGTGTTGTGGCTTGGTGGAGGGTGGTGGTGGTGGTGTGGCTGTGTGGAGGGTGGTGGTGGTGGTGTTATGGTTGGGTGGAGGGGTTGGAGGGTGATGGTGGTGTCGTCATGGCTGGTTGGAGGGTGGTGGTGTCATGGCTGGCTGGAGGGTGTTGGGGTTGGAGGGTGGTGTCATGGCTGGGTCACCGTCCATAAAAGGTGTGAGTGTGTGTGTGTACGCGTCTCTGTTTGTGTGTGTGTGTGTGTGTGTTGACCAACCTTTGTGTGTGTGTGTGCAGACTTGTAACGTCCCTCTCCCAGGCCTCTGGAGTGGACCGAGGAGCAGAAAACTGGGGCGTTCCTAAGTGTGTCCTAAAGGCTCAGAGGAGCCCCCTGTCTTCCTGGAGGTGCATTACAACAGCTGCCCCAACAGCACACACTCCACTGCTGCTGGTGGGCAAGGGTGTCACCTTCGACAGGTAAAACACACACACCTCCTTCTTCACCACCGCCATCATCTTCACCCTACCACCACCTCCACCACAACAGACATCACCTTTCAGGCACTCACTCATACCTTGTCCACCCTCTCTCTCCCTTTCTCTCTGCTCTCTGGTGGCAGCGGTGGGATCTCTCTGAAACCGCCCTCGGGGATGGACGCCATGAGGGCTGACATGGGAGCTGCCGCCACTGTTTGTGCGTCCATCGGCACGGCAGCAGCCCTGAACCTCCCTATCAACGTCAGCGGTGAGCTTGTGGACTCCAGTTGGACAGAGTATTCGATTTTGTAGTGTGTGAGTGTGTATGTCTCTCTCTGTGAGTGTGTGTATGTATGCAAGTGGAGGAGGTGTCTGTATGACTATGTCTGTCTGTATGTCTGTGCCAGGGTTTCCGTTAACCGGTAATTCCCGGACTTTGTCCGGTAAAATTTATTGAAGTCCGACAAAATGAAAACTCGTCGGACATTTATGTCCGGTGAAAATAATTCCCTCTAAGCACAATTTGAATACAATTCGCTAAAGTTCACATTCTGATTCCTTCTATTTTAAAAAAGACGAATATATAGGCTATGTATTTCTTTTATTATTATATGATTTGACACCGGCATGATGATGACTCCTAATGTGTAGGCTGCCTATGCGAAACAGCGGTTGTTTCCGGTGTGCGCTATAACTCGTGCACAATCGAGTCGAGGCAGAGAGGAGGATAGCGATGTTTCTCTCTGTGATAGTGTGATTATGCAAGCCTTTTCTGAAAGGGATGAGAACCCGATTGTTTCAGCTTCTCCCAGGGAGAAAGTGGTAGAGTTACCATCCTCCCCGAGTCCTACCATACCATCCGCTGACAGCCTATCTCTCCCGGTAACCGGCGAGCGATTGCGTGTCGCTCAAGTAGCTGATCAGTCATTAAACAAATGTTTTTTACATGCAGCTAGTGAGGAATCTGAAATAGGGGGCAACGTAGTTTATTTCCTTAACGATGGGATATTAATGCGTAAATGGTCTCCTCCTAATGCAAATGGTTGTGAGTGGAATACTGTAAAACAAGTGGTTGTGCCTGTGGGTTATAGACAACAGGTGTTATCTGTAGCACATGAGAGCCAGTGGTCAGGACATTTAGGTATAACTAAAACTTATCAGCTGATATTGAAACATTTCTTTTGGCCCGGACTGAAGGCGGATGTTGCCAAGCACTGCCGCTGTTGCCATACTTGTCAGATGGCGGGTAAGCCTAATCAATCCATTCCACCCGCACCATTGCATCCCATTCCTGCTATAGGGGAGCCATTTGAACGTGTAATAATTGATTGTGTTGGACCTTTGCCTAGGACTAAAAGTGGAAGTCAGTATTTGCTCACTACTATGTGCGCTGCTACTCGTTTTCCCGAAGCTGTTCGGTTGCGTAACATATCAGCTAAACGAAATGCGTTCCCAACCAGCGAGACCTGGTTATAGAAATGACGTTGTTTTATTGATAAAAAAAGGGTCAAACTGGAAAGAGAAAATAGAAAACTCACATTAATCCCAAACAATTTAACAAACTTCAGTTAACGTAATGTGGAGTCCGTTCATTGATCGATGCTGTCTGTTCAGTTCCCAGAGGCGCCCGTTCAGCGCTGGACATATAGCGCGCATGCGAATCATGTTATATTATTATATATTATATAGCTCGCATCTAATCGTATCGGATGAGAAATAGACATTAAATGGCATATATAGGCCGCTACACAACAGTAATCACCGCGACAAACAGCTATATTAGATTTGGGGAAAAAAATATATAATTTTGAAAAAAAATATTTTTATTATATTTTAATATGTCCGGAATATATCACGTTTGTCCGGTAAATCGAAATCTTCCCGGACACGATGTCCGGCGGCAATTTTTTCTAACGGAAACCCTGGTCTGTGCATGTCTGCATGTCTGCGGAGGAGGTGTATGTATGTAAGTGGAGGTGGTGTCTGTATGTATGCAAGTGTTACAGACTTGTATGTATTGTATTATGTCCTGTGTCTGTTTTTGTTTTAATTCTGTCTGTCTCCCCCTAGGTGAAGTGGTGTGCATGTGGTTCCTCCCCTGTTGGTTATTGGGTCCTGTCCATCATCGTTATCTCGTCAGCCCTCACCTGTGTTCAATCAGCTGTCATCCAAACCCAGAAGATCATCTCCTACTTAGGCCCTGTCCACACCTATATGTTTTTTTGATAAACGTTTTTCGTATATAAAAATATTACCGTCCACACCAGCATGTTTATAAACAATGTCTGTGTCCACATGCATACGCATGAACGCAATATAAACGCTGTCATTGAGCATTCCACACCAGTAGTCGGCGATATAATATTATCCCCATAGCCCCGCTGACCAATCAGACGCCTCTGTCTCTCAATGTTCTCGATCATTAACTGTGCATTTATCTGTAAACAGGTTAAAAGTCCAGTTAACAGTGAAAGAACTAGAAGCACTTTGTTCACATCCATTTTCCTCGCTTGTGTAGCCTCGACCACCGTTGCCTGTTGTAAACATAGTAGTTACTGGTGCCAGGATATGACGTTGGAGGGAACAGCAAACAGCTGCAGTGCCCATGATCATAGAAATCTACGCGCATGATGACGTGACGAATACAAAAAGCTCCGTCTCTCTCGTCCACACGTCAAAAATATATGGCGAATATACAGCGTTTTTAAACATCTTCACTCTGGCAGGCGTTTTTAAACATCTTCGTTTTCAGGGGGCAAAAACTCGTTTGCGTCTGGACGAACCCCCCAAAACGAATATAAAAATCCACGTTTATAAAAAAAACGTATAGGTGTGGACAGGGCCTGAATGTGTGTTTTGTCATGTGTAGCGAGAGAGGGAACGGGTGGTGTTTTGTTTGACTAGTTTGTTTATAATCTGTTACCAGAAATAGTTTATTTTGTTCATAGCTGTGGGTTTAGTGTAGGGTGGAGGTTGGTGGTGTCGTGGCTGGGTGGAGGGTGGTGGTGTCATGGCTGGGTTTAGGGTGGTGGTGTCGTGGCTGGGTGGAGGGTGGTGGTGTCGTGGCTGGGTGGAGGGTGGTGGTGTCGTGGCTGGGTGGAGGGTGGTGGTGTCGTGGCTGAGTGGAGGTTGGTTGGTTGGATGGGTGGAGGGTGGTGGTGTCGTGGCTGGGTGGAGGGTGGTGGTGTCGTGGCTGGGTGGAGGGTGGTGGTGTCGTGGCTGGGTGGAGGGTGGTGGTGTCATGGCTGAGTGGAGGTTGGTTGGTTGGATGGGTGGAGGGTGGTGGTGTCATGGCTGGGTTAAGGGTGGTGGTGGTGTGGTGGCTGGGTGGAGGGTGGTGGTGTCCGGGCTGGGTGGAGGGTGGTGGTGTCGTGGCTGGGTGGAGGGTGGTGGTGTCGTGGCTGGGTGGAGGGTGGTGGTGTTGTGGCTGGGTGGAGGGTGGTGGTGTCATGGCTGAGTGGAGGTTGGTTGGTTGGATGGGTGGAGGGTGGTGGTGTCATGGCTGAGTGGAGGTTGGTTGGTTGGATGGGTGGAGGGTGGTGGTGTCATGGCTGAGTGGAGGTTGGTTGGGTGGAGGGTGGTGGTGTCATAGCTGAGTGGAGGTTGGTTGGATGGGTGGAGGTTGGTGGTGTCATGGCTGAGTGGAGGTTGGTTGGATGGGTGGAGGGTGGTGGTGTCATGGCTGAGTGGAGGTTTGGTTGGTTGGTTGGATGGGTGGAGGGTGATGGTGTCATGGCTGAGTGGAGGTTGGTTGGTTGGATGGGTGGAGTGTGGTGGTGTCATGGCTGAGTGGAGGTTGGTTGGTTGGATGGGTGGAGGGTGGTGGTGTCATGGCTGAGTGGAGGTTGGTTGGATGGGTGGAGGGTGGTGGTGTCATGGCTGAGTGGAGGTTGGTTGGATGGGTGGAGGTTGGTGGTGTCATGGCTGAGTGGAGGTTAATTGGATGGGTGGAGGGTGGTGGTGTCATGGCTGAGTGGAGGTTGGTTGGTTGGATGGGTGGAGGGTGGTGGTGTCATGGCTGGGTGGAGGTTGGTTGGATGGGTGGAGGGTGGTGGTGTCATGGCTGAGTGGAGGTTGGTTGGTTGGATGGGTGGAGGGTGGTGGTGTCATGGCTGAGTGGAGGTTGGTTGGATGGGTGGAGGGTGGTGGTGTCATGGCTGAGTGGAGGTTGGTTGGTTGGTTGGATGGGTGGAGGGTGGTGGTGTCATGGCTGAGTGGAGGGTGGTTGGTTGGTTGGATGGGTGGAGGGTGGTGGTGTCATGGCTGAGTGGAGGTTGGTTGGATGGGTGGAGGGTGGTGGTGTCATGGCTGAGTGGAGGTTGGTTGGTTGGATGGGTGGAGGGTGGTGGTGTCATGGCTGAGTGGAGGTTGGTTGGTTGGATGGGTGGAGGGTGGTGGTGTCATGCTGAGTGGAGGTTGGTTGGTTGGTTGGATGGGTGGAGGTGTCATGGATGAGTGGAGGTTGGTTGGATGGGTGGAGGGTGGTGGTGTCATGGCTGAGTGGAGGTTTGGTTGGTTGGTTGGATGGGTGGAGGGTGGTGGTGTCATGGCTGAGTGGAGGTTGGTTGGTTGGATGGGTGGAGGGTGGTGGTGTCATGGCTGAGTGGAGGTTGGTTGGATGGGTGGAGGGTGGTGGTGTCATGGCTGAGTGGAGGTTGGTTGGTTGGATGGGTGGAGGGTGGTGGTGTCATGGCTGAGTGGAGGTTGTTTGGATGGGTGGAGGGTGGTGGTGTCATGGCTGAGTGGAGGTTGGTTGGATGGGTGAAGGGTGGTGGTGTCATGGCTGAGTGGAGGTTGGTTGGTTGGATGGGTGGAGGGTGGTGGTGTCATGGCTGAGTGGAGGTTGGTTGGATGGGTGGAGGGTGGTGGTGTCATGGCTGAGTGGAGGTTGGTTGGATGGGTGGAGGTTGGTGGTGTCATGGCTGAGTGGAGGTTAATTGGATGGGTGGAGGGTGGTGGTGTCATGGCTGAGTGGAGGTTGGTTGGTTGGATGGGTGGAGGGTGGTGGTGTCATGGCTGGGTGGAGGTTGGTTGGATGGGTGGAGGGTGGTGGTGTCATGGCTGAGTGGAGGTTGGTTGGTTGGATGGGTGGAGGGTGGTGGTGTCATGGCTGAGTGGAGGTTGGTTGGTTGGTTGGATGGGTGGAGGGTGGTGGTGTCATGGCTGAGTGGAGGGTGGTTGGTTGGTTGGATGGGTGGAGGGTGGTGGTGTCATGGCTGAGTGGAGGTTGGTTGGATGGGTGGAGGGTGGTGGTGTCATGGCTGAGTGGAGGTTGGTTGGTTGGATGGGTGGAGGGTGGTGGTGTCATGGCTGAGTGGAGGTTGGTTGGTTGGATGGGTGGAGGGTGGTGGTGTCATGCTGAGTGGAGGTTGGTTGGTTGGTTGGATGGGTGGAGGTGTCATGGATGAGTGGAGGTTGGTTGGATGGGTGGAGGGTGGTGGTGTCATGGCTGAGTGGAGGTTTGGTTGGTTGGTTGGATGGGTGGAGGGTGGTGGTGTCATGGCTGAGTGGAGGTTGGTTGGTTGGATGGGTGGAGGGTGGTGGTGTCATGGCTGAGTGGAGGTTGGTTGGTTGGATGGGTGGAGGGTGGTGGTGTCATGGCTGAGTGGAGGTTGGTTGGATGGGTGGAGGGTGGTGGTGTCATGGCTGAGTGGAGGTTGGTTGGTTGGATGGGTGGAGGGTGGTGGTGTCATGGCTGAGTGGAGGTTGTTTGGATGGGTGGAGGGTGGTGGTGTCATGGCTGAGTGGAGGTTGGTTGGTTGGATGGATGGGTGGAGGGTGGTGGTGTCATGGCTGAGTGGAGGTTGGTTGGATGGGTGGAGGGTGGTGGTGTCATGGCTGAGTGGAGGTTGGTTGGTTGGATGGATGGGTGGAGGGTGGTGGTGTCATGGCTGAGTGGAGGTTAATTGGATGGGTGGAGGGTGGTGGTGTCATGGCTGAGTTGAGGTTGGTTGGTTGGATGGGTGGAGGGTGGTGGTGTCATGGCTGAGTGGAGGTTGGTTGGTTGGATGGGTGGAGGGTGGTGGTGTCATGACTCATGGCTGAGTGGAGGTTGGTTGGGTGGAGGGTGGTGGTGTTATGGCTGAGTGGAGGTTGGTTGGTTCGAGGGTGGTGGTGTCTTTGCTGAGTGGAGGTTGGTTGGGTGGACGGTGGTGGTGTCATGGCTGAGTGGAGGTTGGTTGGTTGGATGGGTGTAGGGTGGTGGTGTCATGGCTGAGTGGAGGTTGGTTGGTTGGGTGGAGGGTGGTGGTGTCATGGCTGAGTGGAAGTTGGTTGGTTGGGTGGAGGGTGGTGGTGTCATGGCTGAGTGGAGGTTGGTTGGTTGGATGGGTGGAGGGTCGTGGTGTCATGGCTGAGTGGAGGTTGGTTGGTTGGGTGGAGGGTGGTGGTGTCACGGCTGAGTGGAGGTTGGTTGGTTGGATGGGTGGAGGGTGGTGGTGTCATGGCTGAGTGGATGTTGGATGGGTGGAGGGTGGTGGTGTCATGCTGAGTGGAGGTTGGTTGGTTGGATGGGTGGAGGTGTCATGGATGAGTGGAGGTTGGTTGGATGGGTGGAGGGTGGTGGTGTTATGGCTGAGTGGAGGTTGGTTGGATGGGTGGAGGGTGGTGGTGTCATGGCTGAGTGGAGGTTGGTTGGTTGGGTGGAGGGTCGTGGTGTCATGGCTGAGTGGAGGTTGGTTGGTTGGGTGGAGGGTGGTGGTGTCATGGCTGAGTGGAGGTTGGTTGGTTGGGTGGAGGGTGGTGGAGTCATGGCTGAGTGGAGGTTGGTTGGTTGGGTGGAGGGTGGTGGAGTCATGGCTGAGTGGAGGTTGGTTGGGTGGAGGGTGGTGGTGTCATGGCTGAGTGGAGGTTGGTTGGTTGGGTGGAGGGTGGTGGAGTCATGGCTGAGTGGAGGTTGGTTGGGTGGAGGGTGGTGTCATGGCTGAGTGGAGGTTGGTTGGTTGGGTGGAGGGTGGTGGTGTCATGGCTGAGTGGAGGTTGGTTGGTTGGGTGGAGGGTGGTGGTGTCATGGCTGAGTGGAGGTTGGTTGGGTGGAGGGTGGTGTCATGGCTGAGTGGAGGTTGGTTGGTTGGGTGGAGGGTGGTGGAGTCATGGCTGAGTGGAGGTTGGTTGGGTGGAGGGTGGTGGTGTCATGGCTGAGTGGAGGTTGGTTGGGTGGAGGGTTGTGGTGTCATGGCTGAGTGGAGGTTGGTTGGTTGGGTGGAGGGTGGTGTCATGGATGAGTGGAGGTTGGTTGGGTGGAGGGTGGTGGTGTCATGGCTGAGTGGAGGTTGGTTGGATGGGTGGAGGGTGGTGGTGTCATGGCTGAGTGGAGGTTGGTTGGTTCGAGGGTGGTGGTGTCATGGCTGAGTGGAGGTTGGTTGGATGGGTGGAGGGTGGTGGTGTCATGGCTGAGTGGAGGTTGGTTGGTTGGATGGGTGGAGGTGTCATGCTGAGTGGAGGTTGGTTGGATGGGTGGAGGTGTCATGGATGAGTGGAGGTTGGTTGGTTGGATGGGTGGAGGGTGGTGGTGTCATGGCTGAGTGGAGGTTGGTTGGGTGGAGGGTGGTGGTGTCATGGCTGAGTGGAGGTAGGTTGGTTGGGTGGAGGGTGGTGGTGTCATGGCTGAGTGGAGGTTGGTTGGGTGGAGGGTGGTGGTGTCATGGCTGAGTGGAGGTTGGTTGGTTGGGTGGAGGGTGGTGGTGGTGTCATGGCTGAGTGGAGGTTGGTTGGTTGGGTGGAGGGTGGTGGTGTCATGGCTGAGTGTAGGTTGGTTGGTTGGGTGGAGGGTGGTGGTGTCATGGCTGAGTGGAGGTTGGTTGGGTGGAGGGTGGTGGTGTCATGGCTGAGTGGAGGTTGGTTGGTTGGGTGGAGGGTGGTGGTGTCATGGCTGAGTGGAGGTTGGTTGGTTGGGTGGAGGGTGGTGGTGTCATGGCTGAGTGGAGGTTGGTTGGGTGGAGGGTGGTGGTGTCATGGCTGAGTGGAGGTTGGTTGGTTGGGTGGAGGGTGGTGGTGTCATGGCTGAGTGGAGGTTGGTTGGGTGGAGGGTGGTGGTGTCATGGCTGAGTGGAGGTTGGTTGGGTGGAGGGTGGTGGTGTCATGTGTAACTCTGGTGAGATGAGGGGTTGACTTAATTGATGTCTGTGGGGACGCCCACTGACTCATTCCATGTCTCAATCCCTGAACCAATGGAAGCAGGCTCCTCCCTGCACCCGCCCCTTTTTTCCCTTTGAAAAGGAGCCCAAACTCCACTCAATTAGCAGCACCTGTGCTCGTCTCAGAGACACTGCGTGAGTTTTCACCACTGACACAGAACATTTCATCCTGGATCTTGACTCCCGAAAACCAACTGGAAACTGAACTTGGACCCAAGGAATTCATGTTCTTCACATTCAGATACGAGGTGAGCAAACATCAATCTCAGCAGTTGGATTCATTTGGAGGAAATGTTTGGCTCAATGCTAACTCAGCCATGCTAACTGAAGCCATGCTGTCCCCACCAGTTTCCCCCGGCTGCTATGCTGCTCAGTGGATGACCTGTTTGTTGCTGTTGTGTGTGTGAGGAAACCTGCTGCTTTCTGCATTGGTGAGCTTTGACCATTATCTAAATGGAGAAATATTGGAACCTTGTCATATGATCATTTGCGTATTTGTCTTAAATAGGATCTGCCGTATCCTCTGTTTCTGAGAGAATGAAAGAGTGTTTTTGTTGCTGTCTCAAATTTATCTTTTTGTGTGCATATGCTGTGGAACCTTAGTAATTGAGATTTAACTATTCCCTTGAATTTTTTGGGGGGTGAAAACTCTGCTTATGTAACAGTGCGTGTGTGTCTGTATCTTTAAAGAATACTTTAATATCCAGTGTCTTCTGTGTTTTAAAGTCTGTGCCTTTGTAGGTTGTGGTATCCAGAAAGTCTATTGTTTCATTATGTGTCGTGTATTTTACTGTGATGGAAGTGTGGTGTGTGTTGAGAATGTTTATGAAGTCTTGGAATTGTTCTAAGCTGTGTGTCCATGTGCCCCAGATGTCGTCTAAATATCTTACATAATGTAGAGGTTTCAGCTGGCACTTTGCCAGTACTGTTTCCTCCCATTCTGCCATGTAGATGTTGGCATAGGCCGGTGCAAACTTTTTCCCCATGGCTGTTCCTTTTGTCTGTAGGTAATACCTGTTGTTGAATTCAAAGTCATTTTTGGTCAGGTTAATGTGTAGTAATTCCAATATTTCTCTCTCCGGTCTATCTGCGTCTGGGTATTTGTTAAAACATTTTCTAACTGCTCTAAGTCCTGCCCCTGTTTCTATGTTAGTGTACAGACTGTCTACGTCAATAGTAAATAATATTGTGTTCTCAGGGATTATCATGGCTTTGATTTTCTCCACAAAGTCATAAGTGTCCTTAATGTAGCTATTGTGTTTTACTGAGAGAGGATTCAGAAAGTGGTCTATGTATTCCGCTGACCTCTGTGATTCGCTGTTGACGTCCGACACTATTGGGCGTCCTGCTGGTATTTCGTAGGGGACTGTCCAAGTATCGGGTGGTTTGTGTATTTTTGGTAATAGGTAAAATATTCTAGCCCTGGGCGTGTCCTCTCCAATAAGGTATCTGCTCTGTTTGGCGTTAATGTACCGCCTTTCTTCCAGTCTGTTTACTATTTCCTTGATTTCCACTGCTGTTTGTTGGAAAATAGGGTGGGTTAGTACCTGATAGTGTTCTTGATTACTAAGTTGTCTTTCTGCCTCAATTAAGTATTGATGTCTGTCCATTAATACTATTGAGCTTCCTTTATCTGCCGGTTTTATCGCCAAGTCGTTGTTTTTGGTTAGTTGCCTGAGTGCCAACACCTGTTCTCCTGTCAAGTAGTTTTTTTCCTTGCTGTGTCTGGGGAGATTCCTCAGGATGGTCTGATCTTCCCCAATAATTCTTTTTATTTCTGGTGCGACCTTTGCAATCGGTGGTTCCCAGTGAGATTTTGGTGTGAATCTGGGCCTTGGTTCATCCCTGTCCTCCCCGAAGTGGGCTGCCAGTTTCAATCTCCTATGGTAGCTTTGCATGTCCACATTAATCTTGTTGTTCTGTTGTCTATAGATGTCCAGGGTTGGAATAAAGGATAGACCTTTTTCCAAGAGGCTTAGTTGGGCTTCCGTTGGTTGGAATGTGTTTGATAGATTAATAGTGTTCGTATACCCCTCTATCCCGTTTGGTCTTGTGGGGTCATCTAGTTTAAACATGTCAGCCAGTGTTTTAGGATGTTACCTGCTGTCAGCGGCGTCCAATGGATGTTTGGGTTGTGTTCGTTGTTAGTTTTCCCGGTCTCGAAGTCCTCGTCCGGTATTTTCGGGATGTGGTTGCCTCGTGACACGATGTGGTTATTCAGCGCTTCCAACAGTATCTTTTCTTTCCTGCTCAGGTTTTGGGGAAAGTTGATTTCTGCCACGTAGATTTTTGCTTTTCTGAATTTCTCCTCTGCTTTTTTCCGTGCTGCTGTCAAGGCCTTGACTGCTGTTTTATCCGTTTGGTTTCTGTTGTTGATCCCGAAGGACAGGATGACTGTCTCCACCTCTGTGTTGACTGTTGCCTCTTCTATTAGGAATTCTGCGTGTTGGAGTGTTGCCCCTGGGAAGCTGTCAATCTGTATGTGGCTCTGGGTGAAAGATCCTATTCCTCTGAGGTTGGAGTCTCCCATGATGACCACTTTCTTCTTGATGTTTAGGTTCCAAAAGTCTTTCTTGCGCTGTGTCCCTCTATGCGTTGTCACGCTGTATTCTGGCTGGGGTGGTGATTGATTGATTGAAAAACTTTATTAGAAGATTTGCAGAAGTAGGTACATGAAGGTACATATTACATACAAGGTCAACTAACAGGATAAAAACCCAAGAAAGCCACTGGCTTATTTCAATTGGGGTCCTTGATTCTCAATTCATCGTTACATGTAAGACAGACAAAAAAACTAGTACTATCTACAAGATAATACAGACAAATAACTATTACTATCTACAAGATAAACATACATCCATCATGGGAAGAACAATACAACAAAACATAAGGTATGTACAGCGGGTAGGACAGGTGGGGACATACACCACAGGTGGGGGCGGGGGACAAAACACAAAGTATGTACAGTGGGTAGTTCGGGTCTTTTAATCTGATTTTTGATTTAGAGGGTCCAGTTACGGATTGCAGCCTCCTGTAAATGTTTTTTGAGAGTGGTTTTGAAGGTGGGCAGTGTTTTGCACTCCTTTAAGATTATAGGAAGGGCGTTCCACATTTTTAGGGTGGGGTGCAAAGGTCTGGTCGGTCGTTCGTACTGTCCTGGTGTACCATTGCCGTGACCCTGGTTCTGCGCCCGATTTCCCCTGTGGAGGCCTGAGGCAGGGGGAGTTGTGGTGTCCCCCCCACTCTGTGGTGTTACCGTTGGGTTCTCTCCCCCGGGTGGTGTCCTGCCGCTCTGTTTGGATGCTGGCTGCATGTTGCTTGGTATGGGTTGCGCTGTCTGGCTTCCCCCTCCGGTCGGTGTCCGTCCGGTTCCTTGGGTGGGGTGCATGGGTTGCGCTGTCTGGCTTCCTCCTCCGGTCGGTGTCCGTCCGGTTCCTTGGGTAGGGTGCATGGGTTGCGCTGTCTGGCTTCCCCCTCCGGTCGGTGTCCGTCCGGTTCCTTGGGTGGGTGCTTTGGTGCCGGGAGCGGTGGGAAGTCCTCTGTGGACTCCTCTATGTTGTCCTCATGCTCTGTTCCCAGTGGGCCGAACCTGTTGCTGCATGTGAATCTCCCTGCAGTGGCCTGTGGAGGGGGACGGCGGGAGGAGGAACGAAAGGGGGTGGGAGAGGAGGTGGGAGAGGAGGGAAGGGGCAGAGAGGGAGAGGGGGCCGGAGAGGAGGTGGGAGAGGAGGGAAGGGGCAGAGAGGGAGAGAAGGTGGGAGAGGAGGGAAGGGGCAGAGAGGGAGAGGGGGCCCCAGGGGTGGGGGGGGAAGAAGAGGGGTTCAGGCGGTGAACGGGAGTGGGAGAGGAGGTGGGGGAGGAGGAGGGAAGGGGCAGAGAGGGAGAGGGGGCCCCAGGGGTGGGAGGGGAGGGGTTGGGGGGGAGGTCGAGTGTGGTGGGGTGGAGGGTGGCGATGATCTGTGATCTGGTCCGGTCTATCACTGCCTGTGTCAGTTTATTCCCGAGGTTTCTGCGGGCCCATCTCTCTGCGACCTTAAACTGTTCAGGCCAGTCTTGTGTGTTGTTTGTGTTAAATTCTTTGATCAATTTGTCTGTGTGTTGTGTAGTGGTTTTCCAAAACCAGTAAAGTTGTGTATTCCCAGTTTCTGGCGTTTCCCTCTAACAATAGCATTGTTTTATTTGTAGGTTGGGCTGGTCTGATGAGTGAGGCTAGTTCCTTTGTTTTTCTGCCTATGCTAGCAGGCACTGTGCCTTTAACGGCAACATTTTGTAGGTGATGTCTCATTCTGATGAGGTTATGAATGGTTCTAACCCCTTTTTGGAAATTATTCCTCTCTATCTGTGTGTTGTTCTGTCCCCAGTGTGTGTGTGTGTCTGTGTGTGTGGTGTTACTTACCTGTCGGCCCATTCCTGTTACCGTCCTGGTAAGGTTGTTGTCTCCCCCGGTTTCCAGTAGGAATGGACCAGTTCTTCCTGTTCTGAGGTCGTTTTCCTCGTCTCATCCAGTCCTGTGACTGGTCGGCTTGTCTCTCCTTGTCTCGGAATGGCGCTGGTCCTCTAGGATCTCTGTCGGAGATGTACCAGTCGTCACTCGGTCTCTGGGTCCTTCCTTTCTGCATTTTTTTCAGATTGTCTGAATTCGCTACGTACGTTTCAACCTTTCTAGGTCTTCTTCAGGCGAAGAGTGAGGACCTGTCCTCCTGCTCTCCTTATAAGGGTTAGGGTTAGGGTTAGGGTTAGGGTTAGGGTTAGGGTTAGGGTTAGGGTTAGGGTTAGGGTTAGGGGTTAGGGTTAGGGTTAGGGTTAGGGTTAGGGTTAGGGTTAGGGTTAGGGTTAGGGTTAGGGTTAGGGTTAGGGTTAGAGGGTTAGGGTTAGAGGGTTAGGGTTAGGGTTAGGGTTAGGGTTAGGGTTAGGGTTAGGGTTAGGGTTAGGGTTAGGTTTAGTCTTTTTGAGCCTGATTCTCTGCAGTGTTCCAGACCGTTTTTGTCTGGCTCACTCCAGAAAAGGAGGGGTTGCATTGGCCATTCCCTGTTACAACTCTGGTGTGTTCTTGGGTAGTCTAACTAATTATTAGGGTTAGGGTTTTAGGGTTAAGATTAGGTTTAGGGTTAGTTTTAGGGTTAAGGTTAGGTTTTTTGGGTTAGGGTTAAGGTTAGAGAGGGTTAAGGTTAGGATAAGGTTAGGTTAGGGTATAGTTTTTAGTTTTAGGGAGAGAGGGAGAGAGAGAGAAAGAGAGAGAGGGCGGGGGGAAAAAGGAAAAACAGAAAGGGGGAATTAGGAGGGGGGGGGCCGTTTTAGACCAATTGGTCCCCATTCGTGTTCCTTTCATTAAGCCCTAATGGGTAATGAGTGGACAGTTTAGTAATCCATTGGCTCTCCTGCCATCTTCTTTGTCCGGTGGACCAGTTTTGATTGTGCTGTAAGCCTGTGACTTCCAGTGCTTCCCGGCCATGTAGTGTGAAGTGTTTCACTACCCACGTGTTCGTCTCCTTGCTATTTCTAATGTTGTACTGGTGTTGTGTAATTCTAGTCTGAATGGAATTTCTGGTTTCACCTACGTATTGAATTCCACATGTTTTACAGGTGATTAGATAAACACAGTTTGTTGTTTTGCTTAGAATCTGTTGATCAATTGGGAACCATTGTTTCGTTCTCCTGTTTTTGATCATGGTTCTTGGCTTAAAGTATTCCGGTCGTTTGGGCTTACTTCCTCCTGTTCCTTTAAGTTTGCTGTGTACCAAGTAGTCCTGTAGGTTTTTGTTCCTCCGATATGCTGAGATTATTTTGTAATTGTCCAGGGTGCCTTCCTCTCTTGTCTCAAAGTTGCGTTTAATTTTTGTATTAGCTATCTGGCTCAGTGTTGAGTAGTAGGTTATCAGGGGAATGGTTGGCCTGCTGTCCCTCTCTTTTCTGTCCAAGAAAGTACTGCGTATTTGCCTTAAACAGGATCTGCTGTATCCCCTGTTTCTCAAAGAATGAAAGAGAGTTTTAGTTGCTATCTCAAATTCTTCCTGTTGTGTGCATATTCTGTGGAACCTTAGTAGTTGGGATTTAACAATTCCCTTGAATGTGTGTTTTGGGTGAAAGCTCTGTTTATGTAATAGTGCGTGTGTGTCTGTATCTTTAAAGAATATTTTAATATCCAGTGTCTTCTGTGTTCTAAAGTCTGTGCCTTTATAGGTTGTGGTGTCAAGAAAGTCTATAGTATCCTTATGTGTCGTGTATTTTACTGTGATGGAAGTGTGGTGTGTGTTGAGAATGTTTATAAAGTCTTGGAATTGTTCTAAGCTGTGTGTCCATGTGCCCCAGATGTCGTCTAGGTATCTGACATAGTGCAGAGGTTTCAGCGGGCACTTTACCAATACTGTGTCCTCCCAATCTGCCATGTAGATGTTGGCATAGGCTGGTGCAAACTTCTTCCCCATGGCTGTTCCTTTTGTCTGTAGGTAATACCTGTTATTGAATTCAAAATCATTTTTGGTTAGATTAATGTGCAGTAACTCCAATATTTCTCTCTCTGGTCTACCTGCGTCGGGGTACTTGTTAAAACATTTTCTAACTGCACAAAGTCCTGCTTCTGTTTCTATGTTGGTGTACAGACTATCAACGTCAATGGTAAACAATAATGTGTTCTCAGGGATTATCATGGCTTTGATTTTTTCCACAAAATCGTAGGTGTCCTTGATGTAGCTATTGTGTTTTACTGAGAGCGGATTCAGAAAGTGGTCTATGTATTCCGCTGACCTCTGTGATTCGCTGTTGACGTCCGACACTATTGGGCGTCCTGCTGGTATTTCGTAAGGGACTGTCCAGGTATCTGGTGGTTTGTGTATTTTTGGCAATAGGTAAAATATTCTAGCCCTGGGCGTGTCCTCTCCAATAAGGTATCTACTCTGTTTGGCGTTAATGTACTGCCTTTCCTCCAGTCTTTTGACTATATCCTTGATTTCAACTGCTGTTTGTTGAAAAATAGGGTGGGTTAGTACCTGATAGTGTTCTCGATTACTAAGTTGTCTTTCTGCCTCAATAAGGTATTGATGTCTGTCCATTAATACTATTGAGCTTCCTTTATCTGCTGGTTTTATCACCAAGTCTTTGTTTTTGGTTAGTTGCCTGAGTGCCATCACCTGTTCTCCTGTCAAGTTGTTTTTTTCTTTGCTGTGTCTGGGGAGATTCCCCAGGATAATCTGATCTTCCCCAATAATTCTTTTTATTTCTGGTGCGACCTTTGCAAAAGGTGGTTCCCAGTGAGATTTTGGTGTGAATTTTGGGATTGGTTCATCCCTGTCCTCCCCGAAGTGGGCTGCCAGTTTCAATCTCCTATGGTAGCTTTGTATGTCCACATTAATCTTTTTGTTTTGTTGTCTATATATGTCCAGGGTTGGAATGAAGGATAGACCTTTTTCCAAGAGGCTTAATTGGGCCTCCGTTGGTTGGAATGTGTTTGATAGATTAATAGTGTTCGTATACCCCTCTATTCTGTTTGGTCTTATGGGGTCATCTAGTTTAAATGTGTCAACCAGTGTTCTAGGGTTAGGGTTAGGGTTAGGGTTAGGGTTAGGGTTAGGGTTAGGGTTAGGGTTAGGGTTAGGGTTAGGGTTAGGGTTAGGGGTTAGGGTTAGGGTTAGGGGTTAGGGGTTAGGGTTAGGGTTAGGGTTAGGGTTGGGGTTAGGGTTAGGGTTAGGGTTAGGGTTAGGGTTAGGGTTAGGGTTAGGGTTAGGGTTAGGGTTAGGGTTAGGGTTAGGGTTAGGGGTTAGGGGTTAGGGGTTAGGGTTAGGGTTAGGGTTAGGGTTAGGGTTAGGGTTAGGGTTAGGGTTAGGGTTAGGGTTAGGGTTAGGGTTAGGGTTAGGGTTAGGGTTAGGGTTAGGTTTTTGATTGAGAGCACCGAGTGTAAGAAACCATGTAAAACATGAAGTGAAAGACTCAGTTCTTCGAGCCTCGCACGAGTGATGCACAGGGTGTATGCACGCTCACTACACACAATTAGATCCGGTCCAAATGTCATATGTACAAGCCCCAGGGGGCTATCTGAACGTCCGTTGTAATGAAAACAAGTGGGTTCGGTCAGGCCAAGAGTAAAGTTTGTATATTAATATTAATAAGGGAGGGGGTTGGGGTGTGGGGGGTAATAGGGGGGGGGGGGGGGGGGGGGGGGGGTTTAGGTGATTTTGTTCAGTCATAAGTCCCTTACTTTGGCACTTAGACAAAGACCTAAGCACCTTACTTGGCAACCGGTCACTATGTTAGGGGCCAGGGTGAGACATGGGAATAGAGGTCCAGAATGCCTTACAGGGCACCTAGACTAAAAGACCTAAGCACCTTACTTGGCAACCGGTCACTATGTTGGGGGCCAGGATGAGGCATGGGGAAATAGAGGTCCAGAATGCCTTACAGGGCACCTGGACAAAAAGACTTAGGCACCTTACTTGGCAACCGATCACTATATTGGGGGCCAGGATGAGGCATGGGGAAATAGAGGTCCAGAATGCCTTACAGGGCACCTGGACAAAAAGACTTAGGCACCTTACTTGGCAACCGATCACTATGTTGGGGGCCAGGATGCGGCACGGGAATAGAGGTCCAGAATGCCTTACATGACACCTGGACAAAAGACCACCTTACTTGGCAGCCGGCGAATATGTTAGTGGCCAGGATGGGGCATGGGGTGTTGGTTAGGGTTGGGGTTAGGGTTAGGGTTAGGGTTAGGGTTAGGGTTAGGGTTAGGGTTAGGGTGGAAAAGGGGAGAGAGGAGTGGGGGAGGTCCACATGTCATATGTAGAAGCCCCAGGGGGCTATCTGAACGTCCATTGTAATGAAAACAAGTGGGTTCGGTCAGGCCAAGAGTAAAGTTTGTATGATAGTATTGGTAAGGGAGGGGGTTGGGGTGTTCAGGTAATGGTTTGAATTGCATCATTAGAGGGTTCTAGTTTAAGAAGATAAATATGGGATCACATCATCAGTTGTCACCAAAGGATCACTGGGCGTTTCGGCCATGAAACAAGACACCCTCACCTAAGGTTGGCCCACTGGGGGAGATCAGAGCCCCAGTGTGTGTCCCTCGGGTCAATTGGTTTGGGGAATAGGTTTTTGTTTGGGAGAGTGAAGGGTAAGAAACTAATTTGGAATCTCACAAGGGGTCCAATAGATCCCAGGAGAGAGACTGTATTATATGCGTTCAGGGTGAGAGAACTAGTTTGGAATCTCTTCCAGGGTCCGGTAGACCCCAGGAGAGAGTCTGTATTGTAAGAGTTAGGTTAGGGTCGTGGTAAAGTTTGTAAGAAGGAGGGGGGTCGATTACAACACAAAAAGCAGGCCGCGTGTTAGCCAAACCCATAGCTTCACCTGCAAAGGCCCAATAAAGTAGGGAGGCCGAAAACAATAAAAGACCGGACAGAGCGCTAGCCTGGCTAATAGCAACCTGTGCAAACGTAACCAGAGGAGGGACTGGGGTCGAATACAACCAGAAGCCCCGACCGCGTGTTAGCATAGCTAATAGCTACCCTGCAGACGTCTAAAAAGGAGGAAGGGGCCCGAGTGCAAACACAAACACAACAAAGCGCTAGCAGTGCTAGCCGCTAACCCTGCAGGCTGCTAGCAGTACAAACGAGAAGAGAGAGAGAGGGAGAGAGAATGGGGGAAGAAAAAGAGTGAACTCACCGTCAGTGACTAAGGTTTCTGCAGTTAGATGGTAGAGCGCTGTGGTAAGCACATGTACATCTCTCCGTGTGTTTGTTGGGAAAGAACGTTCCTAGTGAGGGGAGTGGCGTTTTAAACAGGTGAGAAGCCTGCTGGGTAATTAGAAAAGTGATTTCAGCTGTGCCAGTCAAGGCTGTCACCAGTGATTTTCCACTGGGGGCGGGCCCTGGCTGAAGTCAGTGTTTTAACACTGGGGGTGATGTCGCACTCTAGTGGGTAAAATTGGTAGTGACAGTCCAGTACATTAAATCCTAGAAACGGCCCAGCCTGGACCCAAGTCAGAGGTGTAACTAAATGGGGAAGAGGGGTAAAAAATTATGTGTGGGTAGAAATACAACCGGTGTCCTGCTAGAAGGGAGAGGTGTTTTTGCAAGGAATTTAGAGGGATAATTTAAGGGTTAGGGTTAGGTTAAGGGTTGGGGTTAGGGCCAGGGTTGGGGTTAGGGTTAGGGATAGGGTTAAGGTTAGGGTTAGGGTTAGGGTTAGGGTTAGGGCTAGGGTTAGGGTTAGGGTTAGGGTTAGGGTCAGGGCTAGGGTTAGGGTTAGGGTTAGGGTTAGGGTTAGGGTTAGGGTTAGGGTTAGGGTTAGGGTTAGGGTTAGGGTTAGGGCTAGGGTTAAGGTTACGGTTAAGGTTAGGGTTGGGGTTAGGGTTAGGGGTCGGGTTATGGTAGGGGGGTGGGTGGAAGAGGGGAAAGAAAGGTAGGGGGGTGGGAGGGTGGGGGTGGGGGGGTTTTGGTGGTTTTGTTCAGTCATAAGTCCCTTACTTGGCACTTAGACAAAGACCTAAGCACCTTACTTGGCAACCGGTCACTATGTTAGGGGCCAGGATGAGGCATGGGGAAATAAAGGTCCAGAATGCCTTACAGGGCACCTGGACAAAAAGACTTAGGCACCTTACTTGGCAACCGATCACTATGTTAGGGGCCAGGATGAGGCATGGGGAAATAAAGGTCCAGAATGCCTTACAGGGCACCTGG
Source organism: Nansenia antarctica (assembly GCF_963989245.1). NCBI lineage: Eukaryota > Metazoa > Chordata > Actinopteri > Argentiniformes > Microstomatidae > Nansenia > Nansenia antarctica. The sequence goes on along the minus strand of NC_137684.1, from coordinate 48,550 downwards.
ACAAAAAGACTTAGGCACCTTACTTGGCAACCGATCACTATGTTAGGGGCCAGGATGAGGCATGGGGAAATAGAGGTCCAGAATGCCTTACAGGGCACCTGGACAAAAAGACTTAGGCACCTTACTTGGCAACCGATCACTATGTTGGGGGCCAGGATGCAGCACGGGAATAGAGGTCCAGAATGCCTTACATGACACCTGGACAAAAGACCACCTTACTTGGCAGCCGGCGAATATGTTAGGGGCCAGGATGGGACATGGGGTATTGGGCGTCAGACGAAAGGTAGGGGGGTGGGAGGGTAGGGGTGGGGGGGTTTTGGTGGTTTTGTTCAGTCATAAGTCCCTTACTTGGCACTTAGACAAAGACCTAAGCACCTTACTTGGCAACCGGTCACTATGTTAGGGGCCAGGATGAGGCATGGGAAATAGAGGTCCAGAATGCCTTACAGGGCACCTGGACAAAAAGACTTAGGCACCTTACTTGGCAACCGATCACTATGTTGGGGGCCAGGATGAGGCATGGGGAAATAAAGGTCCAGAATGCCTTACAGGGCACCTGGACAAAAAGACTTAGGCACCTTACTTGGCAACCGATCACTATGTTAGGGGCCAGGATGAGGCATGGGGAAATAGAGGTCCAGAATGCCTTACAGGGCACCTGGACAAAAAGACTTAGGCACCTTACTTGGCAACCGATCACTATGTTGGGGGCCAGGATGCAGCACGGGAATAGAGGTCCAGAATGCCTTACATGACACCTGGACAAAAGACCACCTTACTTGGCAGCCGGCGAATATGTTAGGGGCCAGGATGGGACATGGGGTATTGGGCGTCAAACGAAAGGTAGGGGGGTGGGGGGGTAGGGGTGGGGGGTTTTGGTGGTTTTGTTCAGTCATAAGTCCCTTACTTGGCACTTAGACAAAGACCTAAGCACCTTACTTGGCAACCGGTCACTATGTTAGGGGCCAGGATGAGGCATGGGGAAATAGAGGTCCAGAATGCCTTACAGGGCACCTGGACAAAAAGACTTAGGCACCTTACTTGGCAACCGATCACTATGTTGGGGGCCAGGATGAGGCATGGGGAAATAAAGGTCCAGAATGCCTTACAGGGCACCTGGACAAAAAGACTTAGGCACCTTACTTGGCAACCGATCACTATGTTAGGGGCCAGGATGAGGCATGGGGAAATAGAGGTCCAGAATGCCTTACAGGGCACCTGGACAAAAAGACTTAGGCACCTTACTTGGCAACCGATCACTATGTTGGGGGCCAGGATGCAGCACGGGAATAGAGGTCCAGAATGCCTTACATGACACCTGGACAAAAGACCACCTTACTTGGCAGCCGGCGAATATGTTAGGGGCCAGGATGGGGCATGGGGTATGGGTTAGGGTTGGGGTTGGGGTTGGGGTTAGGGTTTGGGTTAGGGTTAGGGTTAGGGTTAGGGTTAGGGTTAAGTTTAGGGTTAGGGTTAGGGCTGGGGTTAAGGTTACGGTTAAGGTTAGGGTTGGGGTTAGGGTTAGGGGTCGGGTGGAAAAAGGGGGGAAAAAAAGGTAGGGGGGTGGGAGGGTGGGGGTGGGGGGGTTTTTGGTGGTTTTGTTCAGTCATAAGTCCCTTACTTGGCACTTAGACAAAGACCTAAGCACCTTACTTGGCAACCGGTCACTATGTTGGGGGCCAGGATGAGGCATGGGAAATAGAGGTCCAGAATGCCTTACAGGGCACCTGGACAAAAAGACTTAGGCACCTTACTTGGCAACCGATCACTATGTTGGGGGCCAGGATGAGGCATGGGGAAATAAAGGTCCAGAATGCCTTACAGGGCACCTGGACAAAAAGACTTAGGCACCTTACTTGGCAACCGATCACTATGTTAGGGGCCAGGATGAGGCATGGGGAAATAGAGGTCCAGAATGCCTTACAGGGCACCTGGACAAAAAGACTTAGGCACCTTACTTGGCAACCGATCACTATGTTGGGGGCCAGGATGCAGCACGGGAATAGAGGTCCAGAATGCCTTACATGACACCTGGACAAAAGACCACCTTACTTGGCAGCCGGCGAATATGTTAGGGGCCAGGATGGGACTGGGGTATTGGGCGTCAAACGAAAGGTAGGGGGGTGGGAGGGTGGGGGTGGGGGGGTTTTAGGTGATTTTGTTCAGTCATAAGTCCCTTACTTGGCACTTAGACAAAGACCTAAGCACCTTACTTGGCAACCGGTCACTATGTTAGGGGCCAGGATGAGGCATGGGAAATAGAGGTCCAGAATGCCTTACAGGGCACCTGGACAAAAAGACTTAGGCACCTTACTTGGCAACCGATCACTATGTTAGGGGCCAGGAAGAGGCATGGGGAAATAGAGGTCCAGAATGCCTTACAGGGCACCTGGACAAAAAGACTTAGGCACCTTACTTGGCAACCGATCACTATGTTGGGGGCCAGGATGCAGCACGGGAATAGAGGTCCAGAATGCCTTACATGACACCTGGACAAAAGACCACCTTACTTGGCAGCCGGCGAATATGTTGGGGGCCAGGATGGGACATGGGGTATTGGGTGTCAAACGTACCATACTTGGCGCGTGGATAAAAAAGTGAGAGAGGGACCGGTTATTCGCCTCCGACACTAGTTCTCAGTACCCTTGACGCTCCTTCATGTGTATCATGAGGGACCTTAATACTGTATCCCTAGAGCTGGAAGTTTTCACCGTTGGCCATGTGTCATAGGGTCCGGAGTAAGAGTGTCAGGATCTGGCTGGTTAGGTTTTTGATTGAGAGCACCGAGTGTAAGAAACCATGTAAAACATGAAGTGAAAGACTCAGTTCTTCGAGCCTCGCACGAGTGATGCACAGGGTGTATGCACGCTCACTACACACAATTAGATCCGGTCCAAATGTCATATGTACAAGCCCCAGGGGGCTATCTGAACGTCCGTTGTAATGAAAACAAGTGGGTTCGGTCAGGCCAAGAGTAAAGTTTGTATATTAATATTAATAAGGGAGGGGGTTGGGGTGTGGGGGGTAATAGGGGGGGGGGGGGGGGGGGGGGGGGGTTTAGGTGATTTTGTTCAGTCATAAGTCCCTTACTTTGGCACTTAGACAAAGACCTAAGCACCTTACTTGGCAACCGGTCACTATGTTAGGGGCCAGGGTGAGACATGGGAATAGAGGTCCAGAATGCCTTACAGGGCACCTAGACTAAAAGACCTAAGCACCTTACTTGGCAACCGGTCACTATGTTGGGGGCCAGGATGAGGCATGGGGAAATAGAGGTCCAGAATGCCTTACAGGGCACCTGGACAAAAAGACTTAGGCACCTTACTTGGCAACCGATCACTATATTGGGGGCCAGGATGAGGCATGGGGAAATAGAGGTCCAGAATGCCTTACAGGGCACCTGGACAAAAAGACTTAGGCACCTTACTTGGCAACCGATCACTATGTTGGGGGCCAGGATGCGGCACGGGAATAGAGGTCCAGAATGCCTTACATGACACCTGGACAAAAGACCACCTTACTTGGCAGCCGGCGAATATGTTAGTGGCCAGGATGGGGCATGGGGTGTTGGTTAGGGTTGGGGTTAGGGTTAGGGTTAGGGTTAGGGTTAGGGTTAGGGTTAGGGTTAGGGTGGAAAAGGGGAGAGAGGAGTGGGGGAGGTCCACATGTCATATGTAGAAGCCCCAGGGGGCTATCTGAACGTCCATTGTAATGAAAACAAGTGGGTTCGGTCAGGCCAAGAGTAAAGTTTGTATGATAGTATTGGTAAGGGAGGGGGTTGGGGTGTTCAGGTAATGGTTTGAATTGCATCATTAGAGGGTTCTAGTTTAAGAAGATAAATATGGGATCACATCATCAGTTGTCACCAAAGGATCACTGGGCGTTTCGGCCATGAAACAAGACACCCTCACCTAAGGTTGGCCCACTGGGGGAGATCAGAGCCCCAGTGTGTGTCCCTCGGGTCAATTGGTTTGGGGAATAGGTTTTTGTTTGGGAGAGTGAAGGGTAAGAAACTAATTTGGAATCTCACAAGGGGTCCAATAGATCCCAGGAGAGAGACTGTATTATATGCGTTCAGGGTGAGAGAACTAGTTTGGAATCTCTTCCAGGGTCCGGTAGACCCCAGGAGAGAGTCTGTATTGTAAGAGTTAGGTTAGGGTCGTGGTAAAGTTTGTAAGAAGGAGGGGGGTCGATTACAACACAAAAAGCAGGCCGCGTGTTAGCCAAACCCATAGCTTCACCTGCAAAGGCCCAATAAAGTAGGGAGGCCGAAAACAATAAAAGACCGGACAGAGCGCTAGCCTGGCTAATAGCAACCTGTGCAAACGTAACCAGAGGAGGGACTGGGGTCGAATACAACCAGAAGCCCCGACCGCGTGTTAGCATAGCTAATAGCTACCCTGCAGACGTCTAAAAAGGAGGAAGGGGCCCGAGTGCAAACACAAACACAACAAAGCGCTAGCAGTGCTAGCCGCTAACCCTGCAGGCTGCTAGCAGTACAAACGAGAAGAGAGAGAGAGGGAGAGAGAATGGGGGAAGAAAAAGAGTGAACTCACCGTCAGTGACTAAGGTTTCTGCAGTTAGATGGTAGAGCGCTGTGGTAAGCACATGTACATCTCTCCGTGTGTTTGTTGGGAAAGAACGTTCCTAGTGAGGGGAGTGGCGTTTTAAACAGGTGAGAAGCCTGCTGGGTAATTAGAAAAGTGATTTCAGCTGTGCCAGTCAAGGCTGTCACCAGTGATTTTCCACTGGGGGCGGGCCCTGGCTGAAGTCAGTGTTTTAACACTGGGGGTGATGTCGCACTCTAGTGGGTAAAATTGGTAGTGACAGTCCAGTACATTAAATCCTAGAAACGGCCCAGCCTGGACCCAAGTCAGAGGTGTAACTAAATGGGGAAGAGGGGTAAAAAATTATGTGTGGGTAGAAATACAACCGGTGTCCTGCTAGAAGGGAGAGGTGTTTTTGCAAGGAATTTAGAGGGATAATTTAAGGGTTAGGGTTAGGTTAAGGGTTGGGGTTAGGGCCAGGGTTGGGGTTAGGGTTAGGGATAGGGTTAAGGTTAGGGTTAGGGTTAGGGTTAGGGTTAGGGCTAGGGTTAGGGTTAGGGTTAGGGTTAGGGTCAGGGCTAGGGTTAGGGTTAGGGTTAGGGTTAGGGTTAGGGTTAGGGTTAGGGTTAGGGTTAGGGTTAGGGTTAGGGTTAGGGCTAGGGTTAAGGTTACGGTTAAGGTTAGGGTTGGGGTTAGGGTTAGGGGTCGGGTTATGGTAGGGGGGTGGGTGGAAGAGGGGAAAGAAAGGTAGGGGGGTGGGAGGGTGGGGGTGGGGGGGTTTTGGTGGTTTTGTTCAGTCATAAGTCCCTTACTTGGCACTTAGACAAAGACCTAAGCACCTTACTTGGCAACCGGTCACTATGTTAGGGGCCAGGATGAGGCATGGGGAAATAAAGGTCCAGAATGCCTTACAGGGCACCTGGACAAAAAGACTTAGGCACCTTACTTGGCAACCGATCACTATGTTAGGGGCCAGGATGAGGCATGGGGAAATAAAGGTCCAGAATGCCTTACAGGGCACCTGGACAAAAAGACTTAGGCACCTTACTTGGCAACCGATCACTATGTTAGGGGCCAGGATGAGGCATGGGGAAATAGAGGTCCAGAATGCCTTACAGGGCACCTGGACAAAAAGACTTAGGCACCTTACTTGGCAACCGATCACTATGTTGGGGGCCAGGATGCAGCACGGGAATAGAGGTCCAGAATGCCTTACATGACACCTGGACAAAAGACCACCTTACTTGGCAGCCGGCGAATATGTTAGGGGCCAGGATGGGACATGGGGTATTGGGCGTCAGACGAAAGGTAGGGGGGTGGGAGGGTAGGGGTGGGGGGGTTTTGGTGGTTTTGTTCAGTCATAAGTCCCTTACTTGGCACTTAGACAAAGACCTAAGCACCTTACTTGGCAACCGGTCACTATGTTAGGGGCCAGGATGAGGCATGGGAAATAGAGGTCCAGAATGCCTTACAGGGCACCTGGACAAAAAGACTTAGGCACCTTACTTGGCAACCGATCACTATGTTGGGGGCCAGGATGAGGCATGGGGAAATAAAGGTCCAGAATGCCTTACAGGGCACCTGGACAAAAAGACTTAGGCACCTTACTTGGCAACCGATCACTATGTTAGGGGCCAGGATGAGGCATGGGGAAATAGAGGTCCAGAATGCCTTACAGGGCACCTGGACAAAAAGACTTAGGCACCTTACTTGGCAACCGATCACTATGTTGGGGGCCAGGATGCAGCACGGGAATAGAGGTCCAGAATGCCTTACATGACACCTGGACAAAAGACCACCTTACTTGGCAGCCGGCGAATATGTTAGGGGCCAGGATGGGACATGGGGTATTGGGCGTCAAACGAAAGGTAGGGGGGTGGGGGGGTAGGGGTGGGGGGTTTTGGTGGTTTTGTTCAGTCATAAGTCCCTTACTTGGCACTTAGACAAAGACCTAAGCACCTTACTTGGCAACCGGTCACTATGTTAGGGGCCAGGATGAGGCATGGGGAAATAGAGGTCCAGAATGCCTTACAGGGCACCTGGACAAAAAGACTTAGGCACCTTACTTGGCAACCGATCACTATGTTGGGGGCCAGGATGAGGCATGGGGAAATAAAGGTCCAGAATGCCTTACAGGGCACCTGGACAAAAAGACTTAGGCACCTTACTTGGCAACCGATCACTATGTTAGGGGCCAGGATGAGGCATGGGGAAATAGAGGTCCAGAATGCCTTACAGGGCACCTGGACAAAAAGACTTAGGCACCTTACTTGGCAACCGATCACTATGTTGGGGGCCAGGATGCAGCACGGGAATAGAGGTCCAGAATGCCTTACATGACACCTGGACAAAAGACCACCTTACTTGGCAGCCGGCGAATATGTTAGGGGCCAGGATGGGGCATGGGGTATGGGTTAGGGTTGGGGTTGGGGTTGGGGTTAGGGTTTGGGTTAGGGTTAGGGTTAGGGTTAGGGTTAGGGTTAAGTTTAGGGTTAGGGTTAGGGCTGGGGTTAAGGTTACGGTTAAGGTTAGGGTTGGGGTTAGGGTTAGGGGTCGGGTGGAAAAAGGGGGGAAAAAAAGGTAGGGGGGTGGGAGGGTGGGGGTGGGGGGGTTTTTGGTGGTTTTGTTCAGTCATAAGTCCCTTACTTGGCACTTAGACAAAGACCTAAGCACCTTACTTGGCAACCGGTCACTATGTTGGGGGCCAGGATGAGGCATGGGAAATAGAGGTCCAGAATGCCTTACAGGGCACCTGGACAAAAAGACTTAGGCACCTTACTTGGCAACCGATCACTATGTTGGGGGCCAGGATGAGGCATGGGGAAATAAAGGTCCAGAATGCCTTACAGGGCACCTGGACAAAAAGACTTAGGCACCTTACTTGGCAACCGATCACTATGTTAGGGGCCAGGATGAGGCATGGGGAAATAGAGGTCCAGAATGCCTTACAGGGCACCTGGACAAAAAGACTTAGGCACCTTACTTGGCAACCGATCACTATGTTGGGGGCCAGGATGCAGCACGGGAATAGAGGTCCAGAATGCCTTACATGACACCTGGACAAAAGACCACCTTACTTGGCAGCCGGCGAATATGTTAGGGGCCAGGATGGGACTGGGGTATTGGGCGTCAAACGAAAGGTAGGGGGGTGGGAGGGTGGGGGTGGGGGGGTTTTAGGTGATTTTGTTCAGTCATAAGTCCCTTACTTGGCACTTAGACAAAGACCTAAGCACCTTACTTGGCAACCGGTCACTATGTTAGGGGCCAGGATGAGGCATGGGAAATAGAGGTCCAGAATGCCTTACAGGGCACCTGGACAAAAAGACTTAGGCACCTTACTTGGCAACCGATCACTATGTTAGGGGCCAGGAAGAGGCATGGGGAAATAGAGGTCCAGAATGCCTTACAGGGCACCTGGACAAAAAGACTTAGGCACCTTACTTGGCAACCGATCACTATGTTGGGGGCCAGGATGCAGCACGGGAATAGAGGTCCAGAATGCCTTACATGACACCTGGACAAAAGACCACCTTACTTGGCAGCCGGCGAATATGTTGGGGGCCAGGATGGGACATGGGGTATTGGGTGTCAAACGTACCATACTTGGCGCGTGGATAAAAAAGTGAGAGAGGGACCGGTTATTCGCCTCCGACACTAGTTCTCAGTACCCTTGACGCTCCTTCATGTGTATCATGAGGGACCTTAATACTGTATCCCTAGAGCTGGAAGTTTTCACCGTTGGCCATGTGTCATAGGGTCCGGAGTAAGAGTGTCAGGATCTGGCTGGTTAGGTTTTTGATTGAGAGCACCGAGTGTAAGAAACCATGTAAAACATGAAGTGAAAGACTCAGTTCTTCGAGCCTCGCACGAGTGATGCACAGGGTGTATGCACGCTCACTACACACAATTAGATCCGGTCCAAATGTCATATGTACAAGCCCCAGGGGGCTATCTGAACGTCCGTTGTAATGAAAACAAGTGGGTTCGGTCAGGCCAAGAGTAAAGTTTGTATATTAATATTAATAAGGGAGGGGGTTGGGGTGTGGGGGGTAATAGGGGGGGGGGGGGGGGGGGGGGGGGGTTTAGGTGATTTTGTTCAGTCATAAGTCCCTTACTTTGGCACTTAGACAAAGACCTAAGCACCTTACTTGGCAACCGGTCACTATGTTAGGGGCCAGGGTGAGACATGGGAATAGAGGTCCAGAATGCCTTACAGGGCACCTAGACTAAAAGACCTAAGCACCTTACTTGGCAACCGGTCACTATGTTGGGGGCCAGGATGAGGCATGGGGAAATAGAGGTCCAGAATGCCTTACAGGGCACCTGGACAAAAAGACTTAGGCACCTTACTTGGCAACCGATCACTATATTGGGGGCCAGGATGAGGCATGGGGAAATAGAGGTCCAGAATGCCTTACAGGGCACCTGGACAAAAAGACTTAGGCACCTTACTTGGCAACCGATCACTATGTTGGGGGCCAGGATGCGGCACGGGAATAGAGGTCCAGAATGCCTTACATGACACCTGGACAAAAGACCACCTTACTTGGCAGCCGGCGAATATGTTAGTGGCCAGGATGGGGCATGGGGTGTTGGTTAGGGTTGGGGTTAGGGTTAGGGTTAGGGTTAGGGTTAGGGTTAGGGTTAGGGTTAGGGTGGAAAAGGGGAGAGAGGAGTGGGGGAGGTCCACATGTCATATGTAGAAGCCCCAGGGGGCTATCTGAACGTCCATTGTAATGAAAACAAGTGGGTTCGGTCAGGCCAAGAGTAAAGTTTGTATGATAGTATTGGTAAGGGAGGGGGTTGGGGTGTTCAGGTAATGGTTTGAATTGCATCATTAGAGGGTTCTAGTTTAAGAAGATAAATATGGGATCACATCATCAGTTGTCACCAAAGGATCACTGGGCGTTTCGGCCATGAAACAAGACACCCTCACCTAAGGTTGGCCCACTGGGGGAGATCAGAGCCCCAGTGTGTGTCCCTCGGGTCAATTGGTTTGGGGAATAGGTTTTTGTTTGGGAGAGTGAAGGGTAAGAAACTAATTTGGAATCTCACAAGGGGTCCAATAGATCCCAGGAGAGAGACTGTATTATATGCGTTCAGGGTGAGAGAACTAGTTTGGAATCTCTTCCAGGGTCCGGTAGACCCCAGGAGAGAGTCTGTATTGTAAGAGTTAGGTTAGGGTCGTGGTAAAGTTTGTAAGAAGGAGGGGGGTCGATTACAACACAAAAAGCAGGCCGCGTGTTAGCCAAACCCATAGCTTCACCTGCAAAGGCCCAATAAAGTAGGGAGGCCGAAAACAATAAAAGACCGGACAGAGCGCTAGCCTGGCTAATAGCAACCTGTGCAAACGTAACCAGAGGAGGGACTGGGGTCGAATACAACCAGAAGCCCCGACCGCGTGTTAGCATAGCTAATAGCTACCCTGCAGACGTCTAAAAAGGAGGAAGGGGCCCGAGTGCAAACACAAACACAACAAAGCGCTAGCAGTGCTAGCCGCTAACCCTGCAGGCTGCTAGCAGTACAAACGAGAAGAGAGAGAGAGGGAGAGAGAATGGGGGAAGAAAAAGAGTGAACTCACCGTCAGTGACTAAGGTTTCTGCAGTTAGATGGTAGAGCGCTGTGGTAAGCACATGTACATCTCTCCGTGTGTTTGTTGGGAAAGAACGTTCCTAGTGAGGGGAGTGGCGTTTTAAACAGGTGAGAAGCCTGCTGGGTAATTAGAAAAGTGATTTCAGCTGTGCCAGTCAAGGCTGTCACCAGTGATTTTCCACTGGGGGCGGGCCCTGGCTGAAGTCAGTGTTTTAACACTGGGGGTGATGTCGCACTCTAGTGGGTAAAATTGGTAGTGACAGTCCAGTACATTAAATCCTAGAAACGGCCCAGCCTGGACCCAAGTCAGAGGTGTAACTAAATGGGGAAGAGGGGTAAAAAATTATGTGTGGGTAGAAATACAACCGGTGTCCTGCTAGAAGGGAGAGGTGTTTTTGCAAGGAATTTAGAGGGATAATTTAAGGGTTAGGGTTAGGTTAAGGGTTGGGGTTAGGGCCAGGGATGGGGTTAGGGTTAGGGATAGGGTTAAGGTTAGGGTTAGGGTTAGGGTTAGGGTTAGGGCTAGGGTTAGGGTTAGGGTTAGGGTTAGGGTCAGGGCTAGGGTTAGGGTTAGGGTTAGGGTTAGGGTTAGGGTTAGGGTTAGGGTTAGGGTTAGGGTTAGGGTTAGGGCTAGGGTTAAGGTTACGGTTAAGGTTAGGGTTGGGGTTAGGGTTAGGGGTCGGGTTATGGTAGGGGGGTGGGTGGAAGAGGGGAAAGAAAGGTAGGGGGGTGGGAGGGTGGGGGTGGGGGGGTTTTGGTGGTTTTGTTCAGTCATAAGTCCCTTACTTGGCACTTAGACAAAGACCTAAGCACCTTACTTGGCAACCGGTCACTATGTTAGGGGCCAGGATGAGGCATGGGGAAATAAAGGTCCAGAATGCCTTACAGGGCACCTGGACAAAAAGACTTAGGCACCTTACTTGGCAACCGATCACTATGTTAGGGGCCAGGATGAGGCATGGGGAAATAAAGGTCCAGAATGCCTTACAGGGCACCTGGACAAAAAGACTTAGGCACCTTACTTGGCAACCGATCACTATGTTAGGGGCCAGGATGAGGCATGGGGAAATAGAGGTCCAGAATGCCTTACAGGGCACCTGGACAAAAAGACTTAGGCACCTTACTTGGCAACCGATCACTATGTTGGGGGCCAGGATGCAGCACGGGAATAGAGGTCCAGAATGCCTTACATGACACCTGGACAAAAGACCACCTTACTTGGCAGCCGGCGAATATGTTAGGGGCCAGGATGGGACATGGGGTATTGGGCGTCAGACGAAAGGTAGGGGGGTGGGAGGGTAGGGGTGGGGGGGTTTTGGTGGTTTTGTTCAGTCATAAGTCCCTTACTTGGCACTTAGACAAAGACCTAAGCACCTTACTTGGCAACCGGTCACTATGTTAGGGGCCAGGATGAGGCATGGGAAATAGAGGTCCAGAATGCCTTACAGGGCACCTGGACAAAAAGACTTAGGCACCTTACTTGGCAACCGATCACTATGTTGGGGGCCAGGATGAGGCATGGGGAAATAAAGGTCCAGAATGCCTTACAGGGCACCTGGACAAAAAGACTTAGGCACCTTACTTGGCAACCGATCACTATGTTAGGGGCCAGGATGAGGCATGGGGAAATAGAGGTCCAGAATGCCTTACAGGGCACCTGGACAAAAAGACTTAGGCACCTTACTTGGCAACCGATCACTATGTTGGGGGCCAGGATGCAGCACGGGAATAGAGGTCCAGAATGCCTTACATGACACCTGGACAAAAGACCACCTTACTTGGCAGCCGGCGAATATGTTAGGGGCCAGGATGGGACATGGGGTATTGGGCGTCAAACGAAAGGTAGGGGGGTGGGGGGGTAGGGGTGGGGGGTTTTGGTGGTTTTGTTCAGTCATAAGTCCCTTACTTGGCACTTAGACAAAGACCTAAGCACCTTACTTGGCAACCGGTCACTATGTTAGGGGCCAGGATGAGGCATGGGGAAATAGAGGTCCAGAATGCCTTACAGGGCACCTGGACAAAAAGACTTAGGCACCTTACTTGGCAACCGATCACTATGTTGGGGGCCAGGATGAGGCATGGGGAAATAAAGGTCCAGAATGCCTTACAGGGCACCTGGACAAAAAGACTTAGGCACCTTACTTGGCAACCGATCACTATGTTAGGGGCCAGGATGAGGCATGGGGAAATAGAGGTCCAGAATGCCTTACAGGGCACCTGGACAAAAAGACTTAGGCACCTTACTTGGCAACCGATCACTATGTTGGGGGCCAGGATGCAGCACGGGAATAGAGGTCCAGAATGCCTTACATGACACCTGGACAAAAGACCACCTTACTTGGCAGCCGGCGAATATGTTAGGGGCCAGGATGGGGCATGGGGTATGGGTTAGGGTTGGGGTTGGGGTTGGGGTTAGGGTTTGGGTTAGGGTTAGGGTTAGGGTTAGGGTTAGGGTTAAGTTTAGGGTTAGGGTTAGGGCTGGGGTTAAGGTTACGGTTAAGGTTAGGGTTGGGGTTAGGGTTAGGGGTCGGGTGGAAAAAGGGGGGAAAAAAAGGTAGGGGGGTGGGAGGGTGGGGGTGGGGGGGTTTTTGGTGGTTTTGTTCAGTCATAAGTCCCTTACTTGGCACTTAGACAAAGACCTAAGCACCTTACTTGGCAACCGGTCACTATGTTGGGGGCCAGGATGAGGCATGGGAAATAGAGGTCCAGAATGCCTTACAGGGCACCTGGACAAAAAGACTTAGGCACCTTACTTGGCAACCGATCACTATGTTGGGGGCCAGGATGAGGCATGGGGAAATAAAGGTCCAGAATGCCTTACAGGGCACCTGGACAAAAAGACTTAGGCACCTTACTTGGCAACCGATCACTATGTTAGGGGCCAGGATGAGGCATGGGGAAATAGAGGTCCAGAATGCCTTACAGGGCACCTGGACAAAAAGACTTAGGCACCTTACTTGGCAACCGATCACTATGTTGGGGGCCAGGATGCAGCACGGGAATAGAGGTCCAGAATGCCTTACATGACACCTGGACAAAAGACCACCTTACTTGGCAGCCGGCGAATATGTTAGGGGCCAGGATGGGACTGGGGTATTGGGCGTCAAACGAAAGGTAGGGGGGTGGGAGGGTGGGGGTGGGGGGGTTTTAGGTGATTTTGTTCAGTCATAAGTCCCTTACTTGGCACTTAGACAAAGACCTAAGCACCTTACTTGGCAACCGGTCACTATGTTAGGGGCCAGGATGAGGCATGGGAAATAGAGGTCCAGAATGCCTTACAGGGCACCTGGACAAAAAGACTTAGGCACCTTACTTGGCAACCGATCACTATGTTAGGGGCCAGGAAGAGGCATGGGGAAATAGAGGTCCAGAATGCCTTACAGGGCACCTGGACAAAAAGACTTAGGCACCTTACTTGGCAACCGATCACTATGTTGGGGGCCAGGATGCAGCACGGGAATAGAGGTCCAGAATGCCTTACATGACACCTGGACAAAAGACCACCTTACTTGGCAGCCGGCGAATATGTTGGGGGCCAGGATGGGACATGGGGTATTGGGTGTCAAACGTACCATACTTGGCGCGTGGATAAAAAAGTGAGAGAGGGACCGGTTATTCGCCTCCGACACTAGTTCTCAGTACCCTTGACGCTCCTTCATGTGTATCATGAGGGACCTTAATACTGTATCCCTAGAGCTGGAAGTTTTCACCGTTGGCCATGTGTCATAGGGTCCGGAGTAAGAGTGTCAGGATCTGGCTGGTTAGGTTTTTGATTGAGAGCACCGAGTGTAAGAAACCATGTAAAACATGAAGTGAAAGACTCAGTTCTTCGAGCCTCGCACGAGTGATGCACAGGGTGTATGCACGCTCACTACACACAATTAGATCCGGTCCAAATGTCATATGTACAAGCCCCAGGGGGCTATCTGAACGTCCGTTGTAATGAAAACAAGTGGGTTCGGTCAGGCCAAGAGTAAAGTTTGTATATTAATATTAATAAGGGAGGGGGTTGGGGTGTGGGGGGTAATAGGGGGGGGGGGGGGGGGGGGGGGGGGTTTAGGTGATTTTGTTCAGTCATAAGTCCCTTACTTTGGCACTTAGACAAAGACCTAAGCACCTTACTTGGCAACCGGTCACTATGTTAGGGGCCAGGGTGAGACATGGGAATAGAGGTCCAGAATGCCTTACAGGGCACCTAGACTAAAAGACCTAAGCACCTTACTTGGCAACCGGTCACTATGTTGGGGGCCAGGATGAGGCATGGGGAAATAGAGGTCCAGAATGCCTTACAGGGCACCTGGACAAAAAGACTTAGGCACCTTACTTGGCAACCGATCACTATATTGGGGGCCAGGATGAGGCATGGGGAAATAGAGGTCCAGAATGCCTTACAGGGCACCTGGACAAAAAGACTTAGGCACCTTACTTGGCAACCGATCACTATGTTGGGGGCCAGGATGCGGCACGGGAATAGAGGTCCAGAATGCCTTACATGACACCTGGACAAAAGACCACCTTACTTGGCAGCCGGCGAATATGTTAGTGGCCAGGATGGGGCATGGGGTGTTGGTTAGGGTTGGGGTTAGGGTTAGGGTTAGGGTTAGGGTTAGGGTTAGGGTTAGGGTTAGGGTGGAAAAGGGGAGAGAGGAGTGGGGGAGGTCCACATGTCATATGTAGAAGCCCCAGGGGGCTATCTGAACGTCCATTGTAATGAAAACAAGTGGGTTCGGTCAGGCCAAGAGTAAAGTTTGTATGATAGTATTGGTAAGGGAGGGGGTTGGGGTGTTCAGGTAATGGTTTGAATTGCATCATTAGAGGGTTCTAGTTTAAGAAGATAAATATGGGATCACATCATCAGTTGTCACCAAAGGATCACTGGGCGTTTCGGCCATGAAACAAGACACCCTCACCTAAGGTTGGCCCACTGGGGGAGATCAGAGCCCCAGTGTGTGTCCCTCGGGTCAATTGGTTTGGGGAATAGGTTTTTGTTTGGGAGAGTGAAGGGTAAGAAACTAATTTGGAATCTCACAAGGGGTCCAATAGATCCCAGGAGAGAGACTGTATTATATGCGTTCAGGGTGAGAGAACTAGTTTGGAATCTCTTCCAGGGTCCGGTAGACCCCAGGAGAGAGTCTGTATTGTAAGAGTTAGGTTAGGGTCGTGGTAAAGTTTGTAAGAAGGAGGGGGGTCGATTACAACACAAAAAGCAGGCCGCGTGTTAGCCAAACCCATAGCTTCACCTGCAAAGGCCCAATAAAGTAGGGAGGCCGAAAACAATAAAAGACCGGACAGAGCGCTAGCCTGGCTAATAGCAACCTGTGCAAACGTAACCAGAGGAGGGACTGGGGTCGAATACAACCAGAAGCCCCGACCGCGTGTTAGCATAGCTAATAGCTACCCTGCAGACGTCTAAAAAGGAGGAAGGGGCCCGAGTGCAAACACAAACACAACAAAGCGCTAGCAGTGCTAGCCGCTAACCCTGCAGGCTGCTAGCAGTACAAACGAGAAGAGAGAGAGAGGGAGAGAGAATGGGGGAAGAAAAAGAGTGAACTCACCGTCAGTGACTAAGGTTTCTGCAGTTAGATGGTAGAGCGCTGTGGTAAGCACATGTACATCTCTCCGTGTGTTTGTTGGGAAAGAACGTTCCTAGTGAGGGGAGTGGCGTTTTAAACAGGTGAGAAGCCTGCTGGGTAATTAGAAAAGTGATTTCAGCTGTGCCAGTCAAGGCTGTCACCAGTGATTTTCCACTGGGGGCGGGCCCTGGCTGAAGTCAGTGTTTTAACACTGGGGGTGATGTCGCACTCTAGTGGGTAAAATTGGTAGTGACAGTCCAGTACATTAAATCCTAGAAACGGCCCAGCCTGGACCCAAGTCAGAGGTGTAACTAAATGGGGAAGAGGGGTAAAAAATTATGTGTGGGTAGAAATACAACCGGTGTCCTGCTAGAAGGGAGAGGTGTTTTTGCAAGGAATTTAGAGGGATAATTTAAGGGTTAGGGTTAGGTTAAGGGTTGGGGTTAGGGCCAGGGTTGGGGTTAGGGTTAGGGTTAGGGTTAGGGTTAGGGTTAGGGTTAGGGTTAGGGTTAGGGTTAGGGTTAGGGTTAGGGTTAGGGTTAGGGTTAGGGTTAGGGTTAGGGTTAGGGTTAGGGTTAGGGTTAGGGTTAGGGTTAGGGTTAGGGTTAGGGTTAGGGTTAGGGGTTAGGGTTAGGGTTAGGGTTAGGGTTAGGGTTAGGGTTAGGGTTAGGGTTAGGGTTAGGGTTAGGGTTAGGGTTAGGGTTAGGGTTAGGGTTAGGGTTAGGGTTAGGGTTAGGGTTAGGGTTAGGGTTAGGGTTAGGGTTAGGGTTAGGGTTAGGGTTAGGGTTAGGGTTAGGGTTAGGGTTAGGGTTAGGGTTAGGGTTAGGGTTAGGGTTAGGGTTAGGGTTAGGGTTAGGGTTAGGGTTAGGGTTAGGGTTAGGGTTAGGGTTAGGGTTAGGGTTAGGGTTAGGGTTAGGGTTAGGGTTAGGGTTAGGGTTAGGGTTAGGGTTAGGGTTAGGGTTAGGGTTAGGGTTAGGGTTAGGGTTAGGGTTAGGGTTAGGGTTAGGGTTAGGGTTAGGGTTAGGGTTAGGGTTAGGGTTAGGGTTAGGGTTAGGGTTAGGGTTAGGGTTAGGGTTAGGGTTAGGGTTAGGGTTAGGGTTAGGGTTAGGGTTAGGGTTAGGGTTAGGGTTAGGGTTAGGGTTAGGGTTAGGGTTAGGGTTAGGGTTAGGGTTAGGGTTAGGGTTAGGGTTAGGGTTAGGGTTAGGGTTAGGGTTAGGGTTAGGGTTAGGGTTAGGGTTAGGGTTAGGGTTAGGGTTAGGGTTAGGGTTAGGGTTAGGGTTAGGGTTAGGGTTAGGGTTAGGGTTAGGGTTAGGGTTAGGGTTAGGGTTAGGGTTAGGGTTAGGGTTAGGGTTAGGGTTAGGGTTAGGGTTAGGGTTAGGGTTAGGGTTAGGGTTAGGGTTAGGGTTAGGGTTAGGGTTAGGGTTAGGGTTAGGGTTAGGGTTAGGGTTAGGGTTAGGGTTAGGGTTAGGGTTAGGGTTAGGGTTAGGGTTAGGGTTAGGGTTAGGGTTAGGGTTAGGGTTAGGGTTAGGGTTAGGGTTAGGGTTAGGGTTAGGGTTAGGGTTAGGGTTAGGGTTAGGGTTAGGGTTAGGGTTAGGGTTAGGGTTAGGGTTAGGGTTAGGGTTAGGGTTAGGGTTAGGGTTAGGGTTAGGGTTAGGGTTAGGGTTAGGGTTAGGGTTAGGGTTAGGGTTAGGGTTAGGGTTAGGGTTAGGGTTAGGGTTAGGGTTAGGGTTAGGGTTAGGGTTAGGGTTAGGGTTAGGGTTAGGGTTAGGGTTAGGGTTAGGGTTAGGGTTAGGGTTAGGGTTAGGGTTAGGGTTAGGGTTAGGGTTAGGGTTAGGGTTAGGGTTAGGGTTAGGGTTAGGGTTAGGGTTAGGGTTAGGGTTAGGGTTAGGGTTAGGGTTAGGGTTAGGGTTAGGGTTAGGGTTAGGGTTAGGGTTAGGGTTAGGGTTAGGGTTAGGGTTAGGGTTAGGGTTAGGGTTAGGGTTAGGGTTAGGGTTAGGGTTAGGGTTAGGGTTAGGGTTAGGGTTAGGGTTAGGGTTAGGGTTAGGGTTAGGGTTAGGGTTAGGGTTAGGGTTAGGGTTAGGGTTAGGGTTAGGGTTAGGGTTAGGGTTAGGGTTAGGGTTAGGGTTAGGGTTAGGGTTAGGGTTAGGGTTAGGGTTAGGGTTAGGGTTAGGGTTAGGGTTAGGGTTAGGGTTAGGGTTAGGGTTAGGGTTAGGGTTAGGGTTAGGGTTAGGGTTAGGGTTAGGGTTAGGGTTAGGGTTAGGGTTAGGGTTAGGGTTAGGGTTAGGGTTAGGGTTAGGGTTAGGGTTAGGGTTAGGGTTAGGGTTAGGGTTAGGGTTAGGGTTAGGGTTAGGGTTAGGGTTAGGGTTAGGGTTAGGGTTAGGGTTAGGGTTAGGGTTAGGGTTAGGGTTAGGGTTAGGGTTAGGGTTAGGGTTAGGGTTAGGGTTAGGGTTAGGGTTAGGGTTAGGGTTAGGGTTAGGGTTAGGGTTAGGGTTAGGGTTAGGGTTAGGGTTAGGGTTAGGGTTAGGGTTAGGGTTAGGGTTAGGGTTAGGGTTAGGGTTAGGGTTAGGGTTAGGGTTAGGGTTAGGGTTAGGGTTAGGGTTAGGGTTAGGGTTAGGGTTAGGGTTAGGGTTAGGGTTAGGGTTAGGGTTAGGGTTAGGGTTAGGGTTAGGGTTAGGGTTAGGGTTAGGGTTAGGGTTAGGGTTAGGGTTAGGGTTAGGGTTAGGGTTAGGGTTAGGGTTAGGGTTAGGGTTAGGGTTAGGGTTAGGGTTAGGGTTAGGGTTAGGGTTAGGGTTAGGGTTAGGGTTAGGGTTAGGGTTAGGGTTAGGGTTAGGGTTAGGGTTAGGGTTAGGGTTAGGGTTAGGGTTAGGGTTAGGGTTAGGGTTAGGGTTAGGGTTAGGGTTAGGGTTAGGGTTAGGGTTAGGGTTAGGGTTAGGGTTAGGGTTAGGGTTAGGGTTAGGGTTAGGGTTAGGGTTAGGGTTAGGGTTAGGGTTAGGGTTAGGGTTAGGGTTAGGGTTAGGGTTAGGGTTAGGGTTAGGGTTAGGGTTAGGGTTAGGGTTAGGGTTAGGGTTAGGGTTAGGGTTAGGGTTAGGGTTAGGGTTAGGGTTAGGGTTAGGGTTAGGGTTAGGGTTAGGGTTAGGGTTAGGGTTAGGGTTAGGGTTAGGGTTAGGGTTAGGGTTAGGGTTAGGGTTAGGGTTAGGGTTAGGGTTAGGGTTAGGGTTAGGGTTAGGGTTAGGGTTAGGGTTAGGGTTAGGGTTAGGGTTAGGGTTAGGGTTAGGGTTAGGGTTAGGGTTAGGGTTAGGGTTAGGGTTAGGGTTAGGGTTAGGGTTAGGGTTAGGGTTAGGGTTAGGGTTAGGGTTAGGGTTAGGGTTAGGGTTAGGGTTAGGGTTAGGGTTAGGGTTAGGGTTAGGGTTAGGGTTAGGGTTAGGGTTAGGGTTAGGGTTAGGGTTAGGGTTAGGGTTAGGGTTAGGGTTAGGGTTAGGGTTAGGGTTAGGGTTAGGGTTAGGGTTAGGGTTAGGGTTAGGGTTAGGGTTAGGGTTAGGGTTAGGGTTAGGGTTAGGGTTAGGGTTAGGGTTAGGGTTAGGGTTAGGGTTAGGGTTAGGGTTAGGGTTAGGGTTAGGGTTAGGGTTAGGGTTAGGGTTAGGGTTAGGGTTAGGGTTAGGGTTAGGGTTAGGGTTAGGGTTAGGGTTAGGGTTAGGGTTAGGGTTAGGGTTAGGGTTAGGGTTAGGGTTAGGGTTAGGGTTAGGGTTAGGGTTAGGGTTAGGGTTAGGGTTAGGGTTAGGGTTAGGGTTAGGGTTAGGGTTAGGGTTAGGGTTAGGGTTAGGGTTAGGGTTAGGGTTAGGGTTAGGGTTAGGGTTAGGGTTAGGGTTAGGGTTAGGGTTAGGGTTAGGGTTAGGGTTAGGGTTAGGGTTAGGGTTAGGGTTAGGGTTAGGGTTAGGGTTAGGGTTAGGGTTAGGGTTAGGGTTAGGGTTAGGGTTAGGGTTAGGGTTAGGGTTAGGGTTAGGGTTAGGGTTAGGGTTAGGGTTAGGGTTAGGGTTAGGGTTAGGGTTAGGGTTAGGGTTAGGGTTAGGGTTAGGGTTAGGGTTAGGGTTAGGGTTAGGGTTAGGGTTAGGGTTAGGGTTAGGGTTAGGGTTAGGGTTAGGGTTAGGGTTAGGGTTAGGGTTAGGGTTAGGGTTAGGGTTAGGGTTAGGGTTAGGGTTAGGGTTAGGGTTAGGGTTAGGGTTAGGGTTAGGGTTAGGGTTAGGGTTAGGGTTAGGGTTAGGGTTAGGGTTAGGGTTAGGGTTAGGGTTAGGGTTAGGGTTAGGGTTAGGGTTAGGGTTAGGGTTAGGGTTAGGGTTAGGGTTAGGGTTAGGGTTAGGGTTAGGGTTAGGGTTAGGGTTAGGGTTAGGGTTAGGGTTAGGGTTAGGGTTAGGGTTAGGGTTAGGGTTAGGGTTAGGGTTAGGGTTAGGGTTAGGGTTAGGGTTAGGGTTAGGGTTAGGGTTAGGGTTAGGGTTAGGGTTAGGGTTAGGGTTAGGGTTAGGGTTAGGGTTAGGGTTAGGGTTAGGGTTAGGGTTAGGGTTAGGGTTAGGGTTAGGGTTAGGGTTAGGGTTAGGGTTAGGGTTAGGGTTAGGGTTAGGGTTAGGGTTAGGGTTAGGGTTAGGGTTAGGGTTAGGGTTAGGGTTAGGGTTAGGGTTAGGGTTAGGGTTAGGGTTAGGGTTAGGGTTAGGGTTAGGGTTAGGGTTAGGGTTAGGGTTAGGGTTAGGGTTAGGGTTAGGGTTAGGGTTAGGGTTAGGGTTAGGGTTAGGGTTAGGGTTAGGGTTAGGGTTAGGGTTAGGGTTAGGGTTAGGGTTAGGGTTAGGGTTAGGGTTAGGGTTAGGGTTAGGGTTAGGGTTAGGGTTAGGGTTAGGGTTAGGGTTAGGGTTAGGGTTAGGGTTAGGGTTAGGGTTAGGGTTAGGGTTAGGGTTAGGGTTAGGGTTAGGGTTAGGGTTAGGGTTAGGGTTAGGGTTAGGGTTAGGGTTAGGGTTAGGGTTAGGGTTAGGGTTAGGGTTAGGGTTAGGGTTAGGGTTAGGGTTAGGGTTAGGGTTAGGGTTAGGGTTAGGGTTAGGGTTAGGGTTAGGGTTAGGGTTAGGGTTAGGGTTAGGGTTAGGGTTAGGGTTAGGGTTAGGGTTAGGGTTAGGGTTAGGGTTAGGGTTAGGGTTAGGGTTAGGGTTAGGGTTAGGGTTAGGGTTAGGGTTAGGGTTAGGGTTAGGGTTAGGGTTAGGGTTAGGGTTAGGGTTAGGGTTAGGGTTAGGGTTAGGGTTAGGGTTAGGGTTAGGGTTAGGGTTAGGGTTAGGGTTAGGGTTAGGGTTAGGGTTAGGGTTAGGGTTAGGGTTAGGGTTAGGGTTAGGGTTAGGGTTAGGGTTAGGGTTAGGGTTAGGGTTAGGGTTAGGGTTAGGGTTAGGGTTAGGGTTAGGGTTAGGGTTAGGGTTAGGGTTAGGGTTAGGGTTAGGGTTAGGGTTAGGGTTAGGGTTAGGGTTAGGGTTAGGGTTAGGGTTAGGGTTAGGGTTAGGGTTAGGGTTAGGGTTAGGGTTAGGGTTAGGGTTAGGGTTAGGGTTAGGGTTAGGGTTAGGGTTAGGGTTAGGGTTAGGGTTAGGGTTAGGGTTAGGGTTAGGGTTAGGGTTAGGGTTAGGGTTAGGGTTAGGGTTAGGGTTAGGGTTAGGGTTAGGGTTAGGGTTAGGGTTAGGGTTAGGGTTAGGGTTAGGGTTAGGGTTAGGGTTAGGGTTAGGGTTAGGGTTAGGGTTAGGGTTAGGGTTAGGGTTAGGGTTAGGGTTAGGGTTAGGGTTAGGGTTAGGGTTAGGGTTAGGGTTAGGGTTAGGGTTAGGGTTAGGGTTAGGGTTAGGGTTAGGGTTAGGGTTAGGGTTAGGGTTAGGGTTAGGGTTAGGGTTAGGGTTAGGGTTAGGGTTAGGGTTAGGGTTAGGGTTAGGGTTAGGGTTAGGGTTAGGGTTAGGGTTAGGGTTAGGGTTAGGGTTAGGGTTAGGGTTAGGGTTAGGGTTAGGGTTAGGGTTAGGGTTAGGGTTAGGGTTAGGGTTAGGGTTAGGGTTAGGGTTAGGGTTAGGGTTAGGGTTAGGGTTAGGGTTAGGGTTAGGGTTAGGGTTAGGGTTAGGGTTAGGGTTAGGGTTAGGGTTAGGGTTAGGGTTAGGGTTAGGGTTAGGGTTAGGGTTAGGGTTAGGGTTAGGGTTAGGGTTAGGGTTAGGGTTAGGGTTAGGGTTAGGGTTAGGGTTAGGGTTAGGGTTAGGGTTAGGGTTAGGGTTAGGGTTAGGGTTAGGGTTAGGGTTAGGGTTAGGGTTAGGGTTAGGGTTAGGGTTAGGGTTAGGGTTAGGGTTAGGGTTAGGGTTAGGGTTAGGGTTAGGGTTAGGGTTAGGGTTAGGGTTAGGGTTAGGGTTAGGGTTAGGGTTAGGGTTAGGGTTAGGGTTAGGGTTAGGGTTAGGGTTAGGGTTAGGGTTAGGGTTAGGGTTAGGGTTAGGGTTAGGGTTAGGGTTAGGGTTAGGGTTAGGGTTAGGGTTAGGGTTAGGGTTAGGGTTAGGGTTAGGGTTAGGGTTAGGGTTAGGGTTAGGGTTAGGGTTAGGGTTAGGGTTAGGGTTAGGGTTAGGGTTAGGGTTAGGGTTAGGGTTAGGGTTAGGGTTAGGGTTAGGGTTAGGGTTAGGGTTAGGGTTAGGGTTAGGGTTAGGGTTAGGGTTAGGGTTAGGGTTAGGGTTAGGGTTAGGGTTAGGGTTAGGGTTAGGGTTAGGGTTAGGGTTAGGGTTAGGGTTAGGGTTAGGGTTAGGGTTAGGGTTAGGGTTAGGGTTAGGGTTAGGGTTAGGGTTAGGGTTAGGGTTAGGGTTAGGGTTAGGGTTAGGGTTAGGGTTAGGGTTAGGGTTAGGGTTAGGGTTAGGGTTAGGGTTAGGGTTAGGGTTAGGGTTAGGGTTAGGGTTAGGGTTAGGGTTAGGGTTAGGGTTAGGGTTAGGGTTAGGGTTAGGGTTAGGGTTAGGGTTAGGGTTAGGGTTAGGGTTAGGGTTAGGGTTAGGGTTAGGGTTAGGGTTAGGGTTAGGGTTAGGGTTAGGGTTAGGGTTAGGGTTAGGGTTAGGGTTAGGGTTAGGGTTAGGGTTAGGGTTAGGGTTATCATTTCACATCCAAATGTTGGACTTTTGCCATAGGCATATACATAAAGCTGGATGTTTCATACCGTTATCCGCCAACATCCAACTGCAGTAATGTTAAAATGCGAAAATCCGGATTCGTATACCCTATACACAAACCTGGATTTTCTGTAATACACCCAGATGACCAGCTAGAGTCGCCAGAGTCCCCCCGCGTCCCACATTATGAACCCGGAAGTACAATACTATGATATTATTCCCTAACTAACCCTAACTTTGCCAAAGTGGGCGGGGCATGGGCGGGGCATCCCACATCATGGTATAGAAGTCCAATACTATGATATAAATCCCTAACTAACCCTAACTTTGCCAAAGTGGGCGGGGCATGGGCGGGGCATCCCACATCATGGTATAGAAGTCCAACACTATGATATAAATCCCTAACTAACCCTAACCTAAAAACTTTGCCAAAGTGGGCGTGGGGCATCCCACATCATGGTAAAGAAGTCCAACACTATGGTATAAATCCCTAAACACCCTAACCTAAAAAAAATTCCAAAGTGCATTATGGGACATTATATCGACATATGTGAAAACCAGACCTCTAGCTCACTCAGGAGGGGAGTTATGAATTCGTTCTGGCCACGAATGGCCGATCAAGCAGAAACGTTAAGTAAACACTTGTCTCACCGAGATGTTCGACATATGTGAAAACCAGACCTCTAGCTCACAGCTAGGAGGGGTGTTATGAGTTCTCTGCACTTACGAATGGCCAATCAAGCCGAAACGTTGGGTAAACACTTGTCTCACCAAGATGTTCCACATATGTGAAAACCAGACCTCTAGCTCACTCAGGAGGGGAGTTATAAGTAATGAGCTCTCTGTGTGTGTGTGTGTGTGTCTGTGTGTGTGTGTGTCTGTGTGTGTGTGTGTCTGTGTCTGTGTGTGTGTGTCTGTGTGTGTGTGTGTGTCTGTGTGTGTGTGTGTGTATAACTCTCTCTCTCTGTGTGTGTGTGTGTGTGTGTGTGTAAAACTCTCTCTCTGTGTGTCTGTGTGTGTGTGTGTGTGTGTGTGTATAACTCTCTCTCTCTCTCTGTGTGTGTGTGTGTGTGTGTGTGTGTGTGTGTCTGTGTGTGTGTGTGTGTATAAAAAAAAAAAAAAAAAAAAAGTTCTTGCTGTTCCAGGGGGCGCTGTGCGGCGGCCTTTTGAGCTAGCGCCTCAAAACTCACTGTGCGTGTCCAAGGCATCGGGCCACTTCACCGTGCCAATTTTCAGGCACCTGGGTGGCTCCGGGGCCGAGTTTTGCATTTTGTCATTTGCCAACAAACCGGACCTACCTAGGGTGTACACAGGTGTACCCTATGTTGAAGCCTTAGGATGAAAACCAGAACTCGGTGCCAGAAAGTCCCAGTCACCCCAAAATCGGCACCGTGAACCGTCACAGGGGTCCAGTCGCGTGCCCCGAGTTTCGAGGCGCTAGCTCAAACGGTCGCTCCGTGGCGCCCCCTTTAGTTACGGATTTTGCACTTACTTCAAAGCTCCCCGTTTGGGCCACGAATGGCCGATCAAGCCGAAACTCTGGGTAAACACTTGTCTCACCAAGATGTTGGACATATGTGAAAACCAGACCTCTAGCTCACTCAGGAGGGGAGTTATGAATTCTGGCAACAGGGGGCGCCGCAACCGAGTCGGGGCTCGGATATGTGTTCGGCGGGCCCGAGACGATTCAGGAAATATTAGAACGGCGTCTGTGGCTAGTACGGTTGAGACACAGCGGTACTTTACCTGAACCGGCCTAGGCCGAGAAGCCTGAATTTGAGTAATTTTTCAATGCTTTTCGGTCAGCGCGGCCGTTCCGAGGCGCAGAGACGCACCGTTTTCGACGAGGTCATTCGTAAGGGGCTTGGCACCCATACTCTGTCAAGTTTTTTCTGCTAGGCAAAAAAAAACAGACCTCTAGCTCACTCAGGAGGGGAGTTATGAATTCTGGCAACAGGGGGCGCCGCAACCGAGTCGGGGCTCGGATATGTGTTCGGCGGGCCCGAGCCGATTCAGGAAATATTAGAACGGCGTCTGTGGCTCGTACGGTTGAGACACAGCGGTACTTTACCTGAACCGGCCTAGGCCGAGAAGCCTGAATTTGAGTAATTTTTCAATGCTTTTCGGTCAGCGAGGGGGCCATACAATGGGCTAGAGACTTGAAAACAATTTTGTCTGAAAGCTGGCATCCCACTGATGGTGTGTGTCTTTTTTTGTGCCCCTGGCTACATAGGAAGTGTCCCAAAGGTGAGCCTAAAGTTCAGGAGGTCGCCAATGTTAAACGGCTGAGTGGGGAGGGGTAGTGAGTGACTAAATTGAGTGCTGTTTGGTGATAAATTGGGCTAGAGACTTGAAATCACTTTTGGATGAAAGCTGGCATCCCAGTGATGGCGTGTGTGTTTTTTTGTGCCCCTGGCTACATAGGAAGTGTCCCAAAAGTGAGCCTAAACTTCCGGAGGTCGCCAATGTTAAACGGCTGAGTGGGGAGGGGTAGTGAGTGACTAAATTGAGTGCTGTTTGGTGATAAATTGGGCTAGAGACTTGAAATCACTTTTGGATGAAAGCTGGCATCCCAGTGATGGCGTGTGTGTTTTTTTGTGCCCCTGGCTACATAGGAAGTGTCCCAAAAGTGAGCCTAAACTTCCGGAGGTCGCCAATGTTAAACGGCTGAGTGGGGAGGCGAATAGTGAGTGACTAAATTGAGTGCTGTTTGGTGATAAATTGGGCTAGAGACTTGAAATCACTTTTGGATGAAAGCTGGCATCCCAGTGATGGCGTGTGTCTTTTTTTGTGCCCCTGGCTACATAGGAAGTGTCCCAAAAGTGAGCCTAAACTTCCGGAGGTCGCCAATGTTAAACGGCTGAGTGGGGGAGGGGTAGGCGAATAGTGAGTGACTAAATTGAGCTCTTGAGCTTGAGGCATCCCACATCATGGTAATCCAACACTATGATATAAATCCCTAACTAACCCTAACCTAAAAACTTTGCCAAAGTGGGCGGGGCATGGGCGGGGCATCCCACATCATGGTATAGAAGTCCAACACTATGATATAAATCCCTAAACACCCTAACCTAAAAACTTTGCCAAAGTGGGCGTGGGGCATCCCACATCATCCCACATCATGGTAAAGAAGTCCAACACTATGGTATAAATCCCTAAACACCCTAACCTAAAAAAAATTCCAAAGTGCATTATGGGACATTATATCGACATATGTGAAAACCAGACCTCTAGCTCACTCAGGAGGGGAGTTATAAGTAATGAGCTCTCTGTGTGTGTGTGTGTGTGTGTGTCTGTGTGTGTGTGTGTCTGTGTCTGTGTGTGTGTGTCTGTGTGTGTGTGTGTGTGTGTGTGTGTCTGTGTGTGTGTGTGTGTGTGTGTATAACTCTCTCTCTCTGTGTGTGTGTGTGTGTGTGTGTCTGTGTGTGTGTATAAAAAAAAAAAAAAAAAAAAGTTCTTGCTGTTCCAGGGGGCGCTGTGCGGCGGCCTTTTGAGCTAGCGCCTCAAAACTCACTGTGCGTGTCCAAGGCATCGGGCCACTTCACCGTGCCAATTTTCAGGCACCTGGGTGGCTCCGGGGCCGAGTTTTGCATTTTCTCATTTGCCAACAAACCGGACCTACCTAGGGTGTACACAGGTGTACCCTATGTTGAAGCCTTAGGATGAAAACCAGAACTCGGTGCCAGAAAGTCCCAGTCACCCCAAAATCGGCACCGTGAACCGTCACAGGGGTCCAGTCGCGTGCCCCGAGTTTCGAGGCGCTAGCTCAAACGGTCGCTCCGTGGCGCCCCCTTTAGTTACGGATTTTGCACTTACTTCAAAGCTCCCCGTTTGGGCCACGAATGGCCGATCAAGCCGAAACTCTGGGTAAACACTTGTCTCACCAAGATGTTGGACATATGTGAAAACCAGACCTCTAGCTCACTCAGGAGGGGAGTTATGAATTCTGGCAACAGGGGGCGCCGCAACCGAGTCGGGGCTCGGATATGTGTTCGGCGGGCCCGAGACGATTCAGGAAATATTAGAACGGCGTCTGTGGCTAGTACGGTTGAGACACAGCGGTACTTTACCTGAACCGGCCTAGGCCGAGAAGCCTGAATTTGAGTAATTTTTCAATGCTTTTCGGTCAGCGCGGCCGTTCCGAGGCGCAGAGACGCACCGTTTTCGACGAGGTCATTCGTAAGGGGCTTGGCACCCATACTCTGTCAAGTTTTTTCTGCTAGGCAAAAAAAAACAGACCTCTAGCTCACTCAGGAGGGGAGTTATGAATTCTGGCAACAGGGGGCGCCGCAACCGAGTCGGGGCTCGGATATGTGTTCGGCGGGCCCGAGCCGATTCAGGAAATATTAGAACGGCGTCTGTGGCTCGTACGGTTGAGACACAGCGGTACTTTGACCTGAACCGGCCTAGGCCGAGAAGCCTGAATTTGAGTAATTTGAGTAACTTTTCGGTCAGCGGGGGGGCCATACAATGGGCTAGAGACTTGAAAACAATTTTGTCTGAAAGCTGGCATCCCACTGATGGTGTGTGTCTTTTTTTGTGCCCCTGGCTACATAGGAAGTGTCCCAAAGGTGAGCCTAAAGTTCAGGAGGTCGCCAATGTTAAACGGCTGAGTGGGGAGGGGTAGTGAGTGACTAAATTGAGTGCTGTTTGGTGATAAATTGGGCTAGAGACTTGAAATCACTTTTGGATGAAAGCTGGCATCCCAGTGATGGCGTGTGTGTATTTCTGTGCCCCTGGCTACATAGGAAGTGTCCCAAAAGTGAGCCTAAACTTCCGGAGGTCGCCAATGTTAAACGGCTGAGTGGGGAGGCGAATAGTGAGTGACTAAATTGAGTGCTGTTTGGTGGTAAATTGGGCTAGAGACTTGAAATCACTTTTGGATGAAAGCTGGCATCCCAGTGATGGCGTGTGTCTTTTTGTGTGCCCCTGGCTACATAGGAAGTGTCCCAAAAGTGAGCCTAAACTTCCGGAGGTCGCCAATGTTAAACGGCTGAGTGGGGGAGGGGTAGGCGAATAGTGAGTGACTAAATTGAGCGCTTAGTTTACCCAACGTAAATAACCCTTATTTAATAAGGACCCTTATTTAATTAGGACTCCTAATTAGTATGATTACTAATTAATACTGATTATATATTATATACATTATATATTATATACTGATTATAAATCACACTAATTACTATGATTTATACCATAAACTGGACTCCATGCATTATAATATACAGGAAGCTGGACTCCTATGATTTATACCATAAACTGGACTCCATGCATTATAATATACAGGAAGCTGGACTCCTTTGATTTAAGCTCCGCCCACTTTGATTTAAGCCCCTCCCACTTTGATTTAAGCTCCGCCCACTTTACTATGATTTATACCATAAACTGAACTCCATGCTAACCCTTTGGTTTAAGCCCCTCCCACTTTGATTTAAGCTCCGCCCACTTTGATTTAAGCTCCGCCCACTTTGATTTAAGCTCCGCCCACTTTACTATGATTTATACCATAAACTGGACTCCATGCATTATAATATACAGGAAGCTGGACTCCTATGATTTATACCATAAACTGGACTCCATGCATTATAATATACAGGAAGCTGGACTCCTTTGATTTAAGCTCCGCCCACTTTGATTTAAGCCCCTCCCACTTTGATTTAAGCTCCGCCCACTTTACTATGATTTATACCATAAACTGAACTCCATGCTAACCCTTTGGTTTAAGCCCCTCCCACTTTGATTTAAGCTCCGCCCACTTTGATTTAAGCTCCGCCCACTTTGATTTAAGCTCCGCCCACTTTACTATGATTTATACCATAAACTGGACTCCATGCATTATAATATACAGGAAGCTGGACTCCTATGATTTATACCATAAACTGGACTCCATGCATTATAATATACAGGAAGCTGGACCCACTTTGATTTAAGCTCCGCCCACTTTGATTTAAGCTCCGCCCACTTTGATTTAAGCTCCGCCCACTTTACTATGATTTATACCATAAACTGAACTCCATGCTAACCCTTTGGTTTAAGCCCCTCCCACTTTGATTTAAGCTCCGCCCACTTTGATTTAAGCTCCGCCCACTTTGATTTAAGCTCCGCCCACTTTACTATGATTTATACCATAAACTGGACTCCATGCATTATAATATACAGGAAGCTGGACTCCTATGATTTATACCATAAACTGGACTCCATGCATTATAATATACAGGAAGCTGGACCCACTTTGATTTAAGCTCCGCCCACTTTGATTTAAGCTCCGCCCACTTTGATTTAAGCTCCGCCCACTTTGACTTAAGCTCATTACTTATAACTCCCCTCCTGAGTGAGCTAGAGGTCTGGTTTTCACATATGTGCAACATCTTGGTGAGACAAGTGTTTACCCAACGTTTCGGCTTGATCGGCCATTCGTAAGTGCAGAGAACTCATAACACCCCTCCTAGCTGTGAGCTAGAGGTCTGGTTTTCACATATGTGGAACATCTCGGTGAGACAAGTGTTTACTTAACGTTTCTGCTTGATCGGCCATTCGTGGCCAGAACGAATTCATAACTCCCCTCCTGAGTGAGCTAGAGGTCTGGTTTTCACATATGTCGATATAATGTCCCATAATGCACTTTGGCAAAGTTTTTAGGTTAGGGATAGTTAGGGACTTATATCATAGTGTTGGACTTCTATACCATGATGTGGGATGCCCCGCCCACTTTGGCAAAGTTAGGGATAGTTAGGGAATAATATCATAGTGTTGGACTTCATACCATGATGTGGGATGCCCCGCCCATGCCCCGCCCACTTTGGCAAAGTTAGGGATAGTTAGGGAATAATATCATAGTGTTGGACTTCATACCATGATGTGGGATGCCCCGCCCACTTTGGCAAAGTTAGGGATAGTTAGGGTTTTATATACCAATAATTGTACTTCCATACTGTATGTTGGACCCCCATAGGAACAAGAAACATACACCATCAAGAGCACTGGCTGACTTACTGCAGAGAAACAAGTTTTTATAGGAAGGTCGGAAAGTAAAAATTTTTAATGGCTAAATTACCGGCAGGCAAATCCGATTCCGAAACAAATAAAAAAAAAATTTAATATTATGATTATGATTTATTAGAATAAATAATCTAAATGTTGGATTTTGGCATCCAACTTTATGTATAGAAATCCCTAGTAAACCCTAATTAGGGTTAGGGTTAGGGTTAGGGTTAGGGTTAGGGTTAGGGTTAGGGTTAGGGTTAGGGTTAGGGTTAGGGTTAGGGTTAGGGTTAGGGTTAGGGTTAGGGTTAGGGTTAGGGTTAGGGTTAGGGTTAGGGTTAGGGTTAGGGTTAGGGTTAGGGTTAGGGTTAGGGTTAGGGTTAGGGTTAGGGTTAGGGTTAGGGTTAGGGTTAGGGTTAGGGTTAGGGTTAGGGTTAGGGTTAGGGTTAGGGTTAGGGTTAGGGTTAGGGTTAGGGTTAGGGTTAGGGTTAGGGTTAGGGTTAGGGTTAGGGTTAGGGTTAGGGTTAGGGTTAGGGTTAGGGTTAGGGTTAGGGTTAGGGTTAGGGTTAGGGTTAGGGTTAGGGTTAGGGTTAGGGTTAGGGTTAGGGTTAGGGTTAGGGTTAGGGTTAGGGTTAGGGTTAGGGTTAGGGTTAGGGTTAGGGTTAGGGTTAGGGTTAGGGTTAGGGTTAGGGTTAGGGTTAGGGTTAGGGTTAGGGTTAGGGTTAGGGTTAGGGTTAGGGTTAGGGTTAGGGTTAGGGTTAGGGTTAGGGTTAGGGTTAGGGTTAGGGTTAGGGTTAGGGTTAGGGTTAGGGTTAGGGTTAGGGTTAGGGTTAGGGTTAGGGTTAGGGTTAGGGTTAGGGTTAGGGTTAGGGTTAGGGTTAGGGTTAGGGTTAGGGTTAGGGTTAGGGTTAGGGTTAGGGTTAGGGTTAGGGTTAGGGTTAGGGTTAGGGTTAGGGTTAGGGTTAGGGTTAGGGTTAGGGTTAGGGTTAGGGTTAGGGTTAGGGTTAGGGTTAGGGTTAGGGTTAGGGTTAGGGTTAGGGTTAGGGTTAGGGTTAGGGTTAGGGTTAGGGTTAGGGTTAGGGTTAGGGTTAGGGTTAGGGTTAGGGTTAGGGTTAGGGTTAGGGTTAGGGTTAGGGTTAGGGTTAGGGTTAGGGTTAGGGTTAGGGTTAGGGTTAGGGTTAGGGTTAGGGTTAGGGTTAGGGTTAGGGTTAGGGTTAGGGTTAGGGTTAGGGTTAGGGTTAGGGTTAGGGTTAGGGTTAGGGTTAGGGTTAGGGTTAGGGTTAGGGTTAGGGTTAGGGTTAGGGTTAGGGTTAGGGTTAGGGTTAGGGTTAGGGTTAGGGTTAGGGTTAGGGTTAGGGTTAGGGTTAGGGTTAGGGTTAGGGTTAGGGTTAGGGTTAGGGTTAGGGTTAGGGTTAGGGTTAGGGTTAGGGTTAGGGTTAGGGTTAGGGTTAGGGTTAGGGTTAGGGTTAGGGTTAGGGTTAGGGTTAGGGTTAGGGTTAGGGTTAGGGTTAGGGTTAGGGTTAGGGTTAGGGTTAGGGTTAGGGTTAGGGTTAGGGTTAGGGTTAGGGTTAGGGTTAGGGTTAGGGTTAGGGTTAGGGTTAGGGTTAGGGTTAGGGTTAGGGTTAGGGTTAGGGTTAGGGTTAGGGTTAGGGTTAGGGTTAGGGTTAGGGTTAGGGTTAGGGTTAGGGTTAGGGTTAGGGTTAGGGTTAGGGTTAGGGTTAGGGTTAGGGTTAGGGTTAGGGTTAGGGTTAGGGTTAGGGTTAGGGTTAGGGTTAGGGTTAGGGTTAGGGTTAGGGTTAGGGTTAGGGTTAGGGTTAGGGTTAGGGTTAGGGTTAGGGTTAGGGTTAGGGTTAGGGTTAGGGTTAGGGTTAGGGTTAGGGTTAGGGTTAGGGTTAGGGTTAGGGTTAGGGTTAGGGTTAGGGTTAGGGTTAGGGTTAGGGTTAGGGTTAGGGTTAGGGTTAGGGTTAGGGTTAGGGTTAGGGTTAGGGTTAGGGTTAGGGTTAGGGTTAGGGTTAGGGTTAGGGTTAGGGTTAGGGTTAGGGTTAGGGTTAGGGTTAGGGTTAGGGTTAGGGTTAGGGTTAGGGTTAGGGTTAGGGTTAGGGTTAGGGTTAGGGTTAGGGTTAGGGTTAGGGTTAGGGTTAGGGTTAGGGTTAGGGTTAGGGTTAGGGTTAGGGTTAGGGTTAGGGTTAGGGTTAGGGTTAGGGTTAGGGTTAGGGTTAGGGTTAGGGTTAGGGTTAGGGTTAGGGTTAGGGTTAGGGTTAGGGTTAGGGTTAGGGTTAGGGTTAGGGTTAGGGTTAGGGTTAGGGTTAGGGTTAGGGTTAGGGTTAGGGTTAGGGTTAGGGTTAGGGTTAGGGTTAGGGTTAGGGTTAGGGTTAGGGTTAGGGTTAGGGTTAGGGTTAGGGTTAGGGTTAGGGTTAGGGTTAGGGTTAGGGTTAGGGTTAGGGTTAGGGTTAGGGTTAGGGTTAGGGTTAGGGTTAGGGTTAGGGTTAGGGTTAGGGTTAGGGTTAGGGTTAGGGTTAGGGTTAGGGTTAGGGTTAGGGTTAGGGTTAGGGTTAGGGTTAGGGTTAGGGTTAGGGTTAGGGTTAGGGTTAGGGTTAGGGTTAGGGTTAGGGTTAGGGTTAGGGTTAGGGTTAGGGTTAGGGTTAGGGTTAGGGTTAGGGTTAGGGTTAGGGTTAGGGTTAGGGTTAGGGTTAGGGTTAGGGTTAGGGTTAGGGTTAGGGTTAGGGTTAGGGTTAGGGTTAGGGTTAGGGTTAGGGTTAGGGTTAGGGTTAGGGTTAGGGTTAGGGTTAGGGTTAGGGTTAGGGTTAGGGTTAGGGTTAGGGTTAGGGTTAGGGTTAGGGTTAGGGTTAGGGTTAGGGTTAGGGTTAGGGTTAGGGTTAGGGTTAGGGTTAGGGTTAGGGTTAGGGTTAGGGTTAGGGTTAGGGTTAGGGTTAGGGTTAGGGTTAGGGTTAGGGTTAGGGTTAGGGTTAGGGTTAGGGTTAGGGTTAGGGTTAGGGTTAGGGTTAGGGTTAGGGTTAGGGTTAGGGTTAGGGTTAGGGTTAGGGTTAGGGTTAGGGTTAGGGTTAGGGTTAGGGTTAGGGTTAGGGTTAGGGTTAGGGTTAGGGTTAGGGTTAGGGTTAGGGTTAGGGTTAGGGTTAGGGTTAGGGTTAGGGTTAGGGTTAGGGTTAGGGTTAGGGTTAGGGTTAGGGTTAGGGTTAGGGTTAGGGTTAGGGTTAGGGTTAGGGTTAGGGTTAGGGTTAGGGTTAGGGTTAGGGTTAGGGTTAGGGTTAGGGTTAGGGTTAGGGTTAGGGTTAGGGTTAGGGTTAGGGTTAGGGTTAGGGTTAGGGTTAGGGTTAGGGTTAGGGTTAGGGTTAGGGTTAGGGTTAGGGTTAGGGTTAGGGTTAGGGTTAGGGTTAGGGTTAGGGTTAGGGTTAGGGTTAGGGTTAGGGTTAGGGTTAGGGTTAGGGTTAGGGTTAGGGTTAGGGTTAGGGTTAGGGTTAGGGTTAGGGTTAGGGTTAGGGTTAGGGTTAGGGTTAGGGTTAGGGTTAGGGTTAGGGTTAGGGTTAGGGTTAGGGTTAGGGTTAGGGTTAGGGTTAGGGTTAGGGTTAGGGTTAGGGTTAGGGTTAGGGTTAGGGTTAGGGTTAGGGTTAGGGTTAGGGTTAGGGTTAGGGTTAGGGTTAGGGTTAGGGTTAGGGTTAGGGTTAGGGTTAGGGTTAGGGTTAGGGTTAGGGTTAGGGTTAGGGTTAGGGTTAGGGTTAGGGTTAGGGTTAGGGTTAGGGTTAGGGTTAGGGTTAGGGTTAGGGTTAGGGTTAGGGTTAGGGTTAGGGTTAGGGTTAGGGTTAGGGTTAGGGTTAGGGTTAGGGTTAGGGTTAGGGTTAGGGTTAGGGTTAGGGTTAGGGTTAGGGTTAGGGTTAGGGTTAGGGTTAGGGTTAGGGTTAGGGTTAGGGTTAGGGTTAGGGTTAGGGTTAGGGTTAGGGTTAGGGTTAGGGTTAGGGTTAGGGTTAGGGTTAGGGTTAGGGTTAGGGTTAGGGTTAGGGTTAGGGTTAGGGTTAGGGTTAGGGTTAGGGTTAGGGTTAGGGTTAGGGTTAGGGTTAGGGTTAGGGTTAGGGTTAGGGTTAGGGTTAGGGTTAGGGTTAGGGTTAGGGTTAGGGTTAGGGTTAGGGTTAGGGTTAGGGTTAGGGTTAGGGTTAGGGTTAGGGTTAGGGTTAGGGTTAGGGTTAGGGTTAGGGTTAGGGTTAGGGTTAGGGTTAGGGTTAGGGTTAGGGTTAGGGTTAGGGTTAGGGTTAGGGTTAGGGTTAGGGTTAGGGTTAGGGTTAGGGTTAGGGTTAGGGTTAGGGTTAGGGTTAGGGTTAGGGTTAGGGTTAGGGTTAGGGTTAGGGTTAGGGTTAGGGTTAGGGTTAGGGTTAGGGTTAGGGTTAGGGTTAGGGTTAGGGTTAGGGTTAGGGTTAGGGTTAGGGTTAGGGTTAGGGTTAGGGTTAGGGTTAGGGTTAGGGTTAGGGTTAGGGTTAGGGTTAGGGTTAGGGTTAGGGTTAGGGTTAGGGTTAGGGTTAGGGTTAGGGTTAGGGTTAGGGTTAGGGTTAGGGTTAGGGTTAGGGTTAGGGTTAGGGTTAGGGTTAGGGTTAGGGTTAGGGTTAGGGTTAGGGTTAGGGTTAGGGTTAGGGTTAGGGTTAGGGTTAGGGTTAGGGTTAGGGTTAGGGTTAGGGTTAGGGTTAGGGTTAGGGTTAGGGTTAGGGTTAGGGTTAGGGTTAGGGTTAGGGTTAGGGTTAGGGTTAGGGTTAGGGTTAGGGTTAGGGTTAGGGTTAGGGTTAGGGTTAGGGTTAGGGTTAGGGTTAGGGTTAGGGTTAGGGTTAGGGTTAGGGTTAGGGTTAGGGTTAGGGTTAGGGTTAGGGTTAGGGTTAGGGTTAGGGTTAGGGTTAGGGTTAGGGTTAGGGTTAGGGTTAGGGTTAGGGTTAGGGTTAGGGTTAGGGTTAGGGTTAGGGTTAGGGTTAGGGTTAGGGTTAGGGTTAGGGTTAGGGTTAGGGTTAGGGTTAGGGTTAGGGTTAGGGTTAGGGTTAGGGTTAGGGTTAGGGTTAGGGTTAGGGTTAGGGTTAGGGTTAGGGTTAGGGTTAGGGTTAGGGTTAGGGTTAGGGTTAGGGTTAGGGTTAGGGTTAGGGTTAGGGTTAGGGTTAGGGTTAGGGTTAGGGTTAGGGTTAGGGTTAGGGTTAGGGTTAGGGTTAGGGTTAGGGTTAGGGTTAGGGTTAGGGTTAGGGTTAGGGTTAGGGTTAGGGTTAGGGTTAGGGTTAGGGTTAGGGTTAGGGTTAGGGTTAGGGTTAGGGTTAGGGTTAGGGTTAGGGTTAGGGTTAGGGTTAGGGTTAGGGTTAGGGTTAGGGTTAGGGTTAGGGTTAGGGTTAGGGTTAGGGTTAGGGTTAGGGTTAGGGTTAGGGTTAGGGTTAGGGTTAGGGTTAGGGTTAGGGTTAGGGTTAGGGTTAGGGTTAGGGTTAGGGTTAGGGTTAGGGTTAGGGTTAGGGTTAGGGTTAGGGTTAGGGTTAGGGTTAGGGTTAGGGTTAGGGTTAGGGTTAGGGTTAGGGTTAGGGTTAGGGTTAGGGTTAGGGTTAGGGTTAGGGTTAGGGTTAGGGTTAGGGTTAGGGTTAGGGTTAGGGTTAGGGTTAGGGTTAGGGTTAGGGTTAGGGTTAGGGTTAGGGTTAGGGTTAGGGTTAGGGTTAGGGTTAGGGTTAGGGTTAGGGTTAGGGTTAGGGTTAGGGTTAGGGTTAGGGTTAGGGTTAGGGTTAGGGTTAGGGTTAGGGTTAGGGTTAGGGTTAGGGTTAGGGTTAGGGTTAGGGTTAGGGTTAGGGTTAGGGTTAGGGTTAGGGTTAGGGTTAGGGTTAGGGTTAGGGTTAGGGTTAGGGTTAGGGTTAGGGTTAGGGTTAGGGTTAGGGTTAGGGTTAGGGTTAGGGTTAGGGTTAGGGTTAGGGTTAGGGTTAGGGTTAGGGTTAGGGTTAGGGTTAGGGTTAGGGTTAGGGTTAGGGTTAGGGTTAGGGTTAGGGTTAGGGTTAGGGTTAGGGTTAGGGTTAGGGTTAGGGTTAGGGTTAGGGTTAGGGTTAGGGTTAGGGTTAGGGTTAGGGTTAGGGTTAGGGTTAGGGTTAGGGTTAGGGTTAGGGTTAGGGTTAGGGTTAGGGTTAGGGTTAGGGTTAGGGTTAGGGTTAGGGTTAGGGTTAGGGTTAGGGTTAGGGTTAGGGTTAGGGTTAGGGTTAGGGTTAGGGTTAGGGTTAGGGTTAGGGTTAGGGTTAGGGTTAGGGTTAGGGTTAGGGTTAGGGTTAGGGTTAGGGTTAGGGTTAGGGTTAGGGTTAGGGTTAGGGTTAGGGTTAGGGTTAGGGTTAGGGTTAGGGTTAGGGTTAGGGTTAGGGTTAGGGTTAGGGTTAGGGTTAGGGTTAGGGTTAGGGTTAGGGTTAGGGTTAGGGTTAGGGTTAGGGTTAGGGTTAGGGTTAGGGTTAGGGTTAGGGTTAGGGTTAGGGTTAGGGTTAGGGTTAGGGTTAGGGTTAGGGTTAGGGTTAGGGTTAGGGTTAGGGTTAGGGTTAGGGTTAGGGTTAGGGTTAGGGTTAGGGTTAGGGTTAGGGTTAGGGTTAGGGTTAGGGTTAGGGTTAGGGTTAGGGTTAGGGTTAGGGTTAGGGTTAGGGTTAGGGTTAGGGTTAGGGTTAGGGTTAGGGTTAGGGTTAGGGTTAGGGTTAGGGTTAGGGTTAGGGTTAGGGTTAGGGTTAGGGTTAGGGTTAGGGTTAGGGTTAGGGTTAGGGTTAGGGTTAGGGTTAGGGTTAGGGTTAGGGTTAGGGTTAGGGTTAGGGTTAGGGTTAGGGTTAGGGTTAGGGTTAGGGTTAGGGTTAGGGTTAGGGTTAGGGTTAGGGTTAGGGTTAGGGTTAGGGTTAGGGTTAGGGTTAGGGTTAGGGTTAGGGTTAGGGTTAGGGTTAGGGTTAGGGTTAGGGTTAGGGTTAGGGTTAGGGTTAGGGTTAGGGTTAGGGTTAGGGTTAGGGTTAGGGTTAGGGTTAGGGTTAGGGTTAGGGTTAGGGTTAGGGTTAGGGTTAGGGTTAGGGTTAGGGTTAGGGTTAGGGTTAGGGTTAGGGTTAGGGTTAGGGTTAGGGTTAGGGTTAGGGTTAG
Organism: Nansenia antarctica; assembly: GCF_963989245.1. Classification (NCBI taxonomy): domain Eukaryota; kingdom Metazoa; phylum Chordata; class Actinopteri; order Argentiniformes; family Microstomatidae; genus Nansenia; species Nansenia antarctica. The sequence continues at coordinate 11,623 of NC_137684.1, read as the reverse complement.
GGTTAGGGTTAGGGTTAGGGTTAGGGTTAGGGTTAGGGTTAGGGTTAGGGTTAGGGTTAGGGTTAGGGTTAGGGTTAGGGTTAGGGTTAGGGTTAGGGTTAGGGTTAGGGTTAGGGTTAGGGTTAGGGTTAGGGTTAGGGTTAGGGTTAGGGTTAGGGTTAGGGTTAGGGTTAGGGTTAGGGTTAGGGTTAGGGTTAGGGTTAGGGTTAGGGTTAGGGTTAGGGTTAGGGTTAGGGTTAGGGTTAGGGTTAGGGTTAGGGTTAGGGTTAGGGTTAGGGTTAGGGTTAGGGTTAGGGTTAGGGTTAGGGTTAGGGTTAGGGTTAGGGTTAGGGTTAGGGTTAGGGTTAGGGTTAGGGTTAGGGTTAGGGTTAGGGTTAGGGTTAGGGTTAGGGTTAGGGTTAGGGTTAGGGTTAGGGTTAGGGTTAGGGTTAGGGTTAGGGTTAGGGTTAGGGTTAGGGTTAGGGTTAGGGTTAGGGTTAGGGTTAGGGTTAGGGTTAGGGTTAGGGTTAGGGTTAGGGTTAGGGTTAGGGTTAGGGTTAGGGTTAGGGTTAGGGTTAGGGTTAGGGTTAGGGTTAGGGTTAGGGTTAGGGTTAGGGTTAGGGTTAGGGTTAGGGTTAGGGTTAGGGTTAGGGTTAGGGTTAGGGTTAGGGTTAGGGTTAGGGTTAGGGTTAGGGTTAGGGTTAGGGTTAGGGTTAGGGTTAGGGTTAGGGTTAGGGTTAGGGTTAGGGTTAGGGTTAGGGTTAGGGTTAGGGTTAGGGTTAGGGTTAGGGTTAGGGTTAGGGTTAGGGTTAGGGTTAGGGTTAGGGTTAGGGTTAGGGTTAGGGTTAGGGTTAGGGTTAGGGTTAGGGTTAGGGTTAGGGTTAGGGTTAGGGTTAGGGTTAGGGTTAGGGTTAGGGTTAGGGTTAGGGTTAGGGTTAGGGTTAGGGTTAGGGTTAGGGTTAGGGTTAGGGTTAGGGTTAGGGTTAGGGTTAGGGTTAGGGTTAGGGTTAGGGTTAGGGTTAGGGTTAGGGTTAGGGTTAGGGTTAGGGTTAGGGTTAGGGTTAGGGTTAGGGTTAGGGTTAGGGTTAGGGTTAGGGTTAGGGTTAGGGTTAGGGTTAGGGTTAGGGTTAGGGTTAGGGTTAGGGTTAGGGTTAGGGTTAGGGTTAGGGTTAGGGTTAGGGTTAGGGTTAGGGTTAGGGTTAGGGTTAGGGTTAGGGTTAGGGTTAGGGTTAGGGTTAGGGTTAGGGTTAGGGTTAGGGTTAGGGTTAGGGTTAGGGTTAGGGTTAGGGTTAGGGTTAGGGTTAGGGTTAGGGTTAGGGTTAGGGTTAGGGTTAGGGTTAGGGTTAGGGTTAGGGTTAGGGTTAGGGTTAGGGTTAGGGTTAGGGTTAGGGTTAGGGTTAGGGTTAGGGTTAGGGTTAGGGTTAGGGTTAGGGTTAGGGTTAGGGTTAGGGTTAGGGTTAGGGTTAGGGTTAGGGTTAGGGTTAGGGTTAGGGTTAGGGTTAGGGTTAGGGTTAGGGTTAGGGTTAGGGTTAGGGTTAGGGTTAGGGTTAGGGTTAGGGTTAGGGTTAGGGTTAGGGTTAGGGTTAGGGTTAGGGTTAGGGTTAGGGTTAGGGTTAGGGTTAGGGTTAGGGTTAGGGTTAGGGTTAGGGTTAGGGTTAGGGTTAGGGTTAGGGTTAGGGTTAGGGTTAGGGTTAGGGTTAGGGTTAGGGTTAGGGTTAGGGTTAGGGTTAGGGTTAGGGTTAGGGTTAGGGTTAGGGTTAGGGTTAGGGTTAGGGTTAGGGTTAGGGTTAGGGTTAGGGTTAGGGTTAGGGTTAGGGTTAGGGTTAGGGTTAGGGTTAGGGTTAGGGTTAGGGTTAGGGTTAGGGTTAGGGTTAGGGTTAGGGTTAGGGTTAGGGTTAGGGTTAGGGTTAGGGTTAGGGTTAGGGTTAGGGTTAGGGTTAGGGTTAGGGTTAGGGTTAGGGTTAGGGTTAGGGTTAGGGTTAGGGTTAGGGTTAGGGTTAGGGTTAGGGTTAGGGTTAGGGTTAGGGTTAGGGTTAGGGTTAGGGTTAGGGTTAGGGTTAGGGTTAGGGTTAGGGTTAGGGTTAGGGTTAGGGTTAGGGTTAGGGTTAGGGTTAGGGTTAGGGTTAGGGTTAGGGTTAGGGTTAGGGTTAGGGTTAGGGTTAGGGTTAGGGTTAGGGTTAGGGTTAGGGTTAGGGTTAGGGTTAGGGTTAGGGTTAGGGTTAGGGTTAGGGTTAGGGTTAGGGTTAGGGTTAGGGTTAGGGTTAGGGTTAGGGTTAGGGTTAGGGTTAGGGTTAGGGTTAGGGTTAGGGTTAGGGTTAGGGTTAGGGTTAGGGTTAGGGTTAGGGTTAGGGTTAGGGTTAGGGTTAGGGTTAGGGTTAGGGTTAGGGTTAGGGTTAGGGTTAGGGTTAGGGTTAGGGTTAGGGTTAGGGTTAGGGTTAGGGTTAGGGTTAGGGTTAGGGTTAGGGTTAGGGTTAGGGTTAGGGTTAGGGTTAGGGTTAGGGTTAGGGTTAGGGTTAGGGTTAGGGTTAGGGTTAGGGTTAGGGTTAGGGTTAGGGTTAGGGTTAGGGTTAGGGTTAGGGTTAGGGTTAGGGTTAGGGTTAGGGTTAGGGTTAGGGTTAGGGTTAGGGTTAGGGTTAGGGTTAGGGTTAGGGTTAGGGTTAGGGTTAGGGTTAGGGTTAGGGTTAGGGTTAGGGTTAGGGTTAGGGTTAGGGTTAGGGTTAGGGTTAGGGTTAGGGTTAGGGTTAGGGTTAGGGTTAGGGTTAGGGTTAGGGTTAGGGTTAGGGTTAGGGTTAGGGTTAGGGTTAGGGTTAGGGTTAGGGTTAGGGTTAGGGTTAGGGTTAGGGTTAGGGTTAGGGTTAGGGTTAGGGTTAGGGTTAGGGTTAGGGTTAGGGTTAGGGTTAGGGTTAGGGTTAGGGTTAGGGTTAGGGTTAGGGTTAGGGTTAGGGTTAGGGTTAGGGTTAGGGTTAGGGTTAGGGTTAGGGTTAGGGTTAGGGTTAGGGTTAGGGTTAGGGTTAGGGTTAGGGTTAGGGTAGGGTTAGGGTTAGGGTTAGGGTTAGGGTTAGGGTTAGGGTTAGGGTTAGGGTTAGGGTTAGGGTTAGGGTTAGGGTTAGGGTTAGGGTTAGGGTTAGGGTTAGGGTTAGGGTTAGGGTTAGGGTTAGGGTTAGGGTTAGGGTTAGGGTTAGGGTTAGGGTTAGGGTTAGGGTTAGGGTTAGGGTTAGGGTTAGGGTTAGGGTTAGGGTTAGGGTTAGGGTTAGGGTTAGGGTTAGGGTTAGGGTTAGGGTTAGGGTTAGGGTTAGGGTTAGGGTTAGGGTTAGGGTTAGGGTTAGGGTTAGGGTTAGGGTTAGGGTTAGGGTTAGGGTTAGGGTTAGGGTTAGGGTTAGGGTTAGGGTTAGGGTTAGGGTTAGGGTTAGGGTTAGGGTTAGGGTTAGGGTTAGGGTTAGGGTTAGGGTTAGGGTTAGGGTTAGGGTTAGGGTTAGGGTTAGGTTAGGGTTAGGGTTAGGGTTAGGGTTAGGGTTAGGGTTAGGGTTAGGGTTAGGGTTAGGGTTAGGGTTAGGGTTAGGGTTAGGGTTAGGGTTAGGGTTAGGGTTAGGGTTAGGGTTAGGGTTAGGGTTAGGGTTAGGGTTAGGGTTAGGGTTAGGGTTAGGGTTAGGGTTAGGGTTAGGGTTAGGGTTAGGGTTAGGGTTAGGGTTAGGGTTAGGGTTAGGGTTAGGGTTAGGGTTAGGGTTAGGGTTAGGGTTAGGGTTAGGGTTAGGGTTAGGGTTAGGGTTAGGGTTAGGGTTAGGGTTAGGTTAGGGTTAGGGTTAGGGTTAGGGTTAGGGTTAGGGTTAGGGTTAGGGTTAGGGTTAGGGTTAGGGTTAGGGTTAGGGTTAGGGTTAGGGTTAGGGTTAGGGTTAGGGTTAGGGTTAGGGTTAGGTTAGGGTTAGGGTTAGGGTTAGGGTTAGGGTTAGGGTTAGGGTTAGGGTTAGGGTTAGGGTTAGGGTTAGGGTTAGGGTTAGGGTTAGGGTTAGGGTTAGGGTTAGGGTTAGGGTTAGGGTTAGGGTTAGGGTTAGGGTTAGGGTTAGGGTTAGGGTTAGGGTTAGGGTTAGGGTTAGGGGTTAGGGTTAGGGTTAGGGTTAGGGTTAGGGTTAGGGTTAGGGTTAGGGTTAGGGTTAGGGTTAGGGTTAGGGTTAGGGTTAGGGTTAGGGTTAGGGTTAGGGTTAGGGTTAGGGTTAGGGTTAGGGTTAGGGTTAGGGGTTAGGGTTAGGGTTAGGGTTAGGGTTAGGGTTAGGGTTAGGGTTAGGGTTAGGGTTAGGGTTAGGGTTAGGGTTAGGTTAGGGTTAGGGTTAGGGTTAGGGTTAGGGTTAGGGTTAGGGTTAGGGTTAGGGTTAGGGTTAGGGTTAGGGTTAGGGTTAGGGTAGGTTAGGGTTAGGGTTAGGGTTAGGGTTAGGGTTAGGGTTAGGGTTAGGGTTAGGGTTAGGGTTAGGGTTAGGGTTAGGGTTAGGGTTAGGGTTAGGGTTAGGGTTAGGGTTAGGGTTAGGGTTAGGGTTAGGGTTAGGGTTAGGGTTAGGGTTAGGGTTAGGGTTAGGGTTAGGGTTAGGGTTAGGGTTAGGGTTAGGGTTAGGGTTAGGGTAGGTTAGGGTTAGGGTTAGGGTTAGGGTTAGGGTTAGGGTTAGGGTTAGGGTTAGGGTTAGGGTTAGGGTTAGGGTTAGGGTTAGGGTTAGGGTTAGGTTAGGGTTAGGGTTAGGGTTAGGGTTAGGGTTAGGGTTAGGGTTAGGGTTAGGGTTAGGGTTAGGGTTAGGGTTAGGGTTAGGGTTAGGGTTAGGGTTAGGGTTAGGGTTAGGGTTAGGGTTAGGGTTAGGGTTAGGGTTAGGGTTAGGGTTAGGTTAGGGTTAGGTAGGTTAGGGTTAGGGTTAGGGTTAGGGTTAGGGTTAGGGTTAGGGTTAGGGTTAGGGTTAGGTTAGGGTTAGGGTTAGGGTTAGGGTTAGGGTTCAGGGTTAGGGTTAGGGTTAGGGTTAGGGTTAGGGTTAGGGTTAGGGTTAGGGTTAGGGTTAGGGTTAGGGTTAGGGTTAGGGTTAGGGTTAGGGTTAGGGTTAGGGTTAGGGTTAGGGTTAGGGTTAGGGTTAGGGTTAGGGTTAGGGTTAGGGTTAGGGTTAGGGTTAGGGTTAGGGTTAGGGTTAGGGTTAGGGTTAGGGTTAGGGTTAGGGTTAGGGTTAGGGTTAGGGTTAGGGTTAGGGTTAGGGTTAGGGTTAGGGTTAGGGTTAGGGTTAGGGTTAGGGTTAGGGTTAGGGTTAGGGTTAGGGTTAGGGTTAGGGTTAGGGTTAGGGTTAGGGTTAGGGTTAGGGTTAGGGTTAGGGTTAGGGTTAGGGTTAGGGTTAGGGTTAGGGTTAGGGTTAGGGTTAGGGTTAGGGTTAGGGTTAGGGTTAGGGTTAGGGTTAGGGTTAGGGTTAGGGTTAGGGTTAGGGTTAGGGTTAGGGTTAGGGTTAGGGTTAGGGTTAGGGTTAGGGTTAGGGTTAGGGTTAGGGTTAGGGTTAGGGTTAGGGTTAGGTTAGGGTTAGGGTTAGGGTTAGGGTTAGGGTTAGGTTAGGGTTAGGGTTAGGGTTAGGGTTAGGGTTAGGGTTAGGGTTAGGGTTAGGGTTAGGGTTAGGGTTAGGGTTAGGGTTAGGGTTAGGGTTAGGGTTAGGGTTAGGGTTAGGGTTAGGGTTAGGGTTAGGGTTAGGGTTAGGGTTAGGGTTAGGGTTAGGGTTAGGGTTAGGGTTAGGGTTAGGGTTAGGGTTAGGGTTAGGGTTAGGGTTAGGGTTAGGGTTAGGGTTAGGGTTAGGGTTAGGGTTAGGGTTAGGGTTAGGGTTAGGGTTAGGTTAGGGTTAGGGTTAGGGTTAGGGTTAGGGTTAGGGTTAGGGTTAGGGTTAGGGTTAGGGTTAGGGTTAGGGTTAGGGTTAGGGTTAGGGTTAGGGTTAGGGTTAGGGTTAGGGTTAGGGTTAGGGTTAGGGTTAGGGTTAGGGTTAGGGTTAGGGTTAGGTTAGGGTTAGGGTTAGGGTTAGGGTTAGGGTTAGGGTTAGGGTTAGGGTTAGGGTTAGGGTTAGGGTTAGGGTTAGGGTTAGGGTTAGGGTTAGGGTTAGGGTTAGGGTTAGGGTTAGGGTTAGGGTTAGGGTTAGGGTTAGGGTTAGGGTTAGGGTTAGGGTTAGGGTTAGGGTTAGGGTTAGGGTTAGGGTTAGGGTTAGGGTTAGGGTTAGGGTTAGGGTTAGGGTTAGGGTTAGGGTTAGGGTTAGGGTTAGGGTTAGGGTTAGGGTTAGGGTTAGGGTTAGGGTTAGGGTTAGGGTTAGGGTTAGGGTTAGGGTTAGGTTAGGGTTAGGGTTAGGGTTAGGGTTAGGGTTAGGGTTAGGGTTAGGGTTAGGGTTAGGGTTAGGGTTAGGGTTAGGGTTAGGGTTAGGGTTAGGGTTAGGGTTAGGGTTAGGGTTAGGGTTAGGGTTAGGGTTAGGGTTAGGGTTAGGGTTAGGGTTAGGGTTAGGGTTAGGGTTAGGGTTAGGGTTAGGGTTAGGGTTAGGGTTAGGGTTAGGGTTAGGGTTAGGGTTAGGGTTAGGGTTAGGGTTAGGGTTAGGGTTAGGGTTAGGGTTAGGGTTAGGGTTAGGGTTAGGGTTAGGGTTAGGGTTAGGGTTAGGGTTAGGGTT
>NC_137683.1:32965233-32970233 GCF_963989245.1 Nansenia antarctica | reverse complement strand
ATAAATGATTAAATAAACAAACAAATCATAAGCTGTTGTCGCTTATTACTGTTAACTAATAAATGGCGCTGTAGAACTGTTGTATAAAAGCAATAAGTCAGAGCTGCCAAGTCTCACGCTTTGGCCGTGAGACACACGCATATCAACCAGTTCACACTCTCACACGCATATCAACCAGTTCACACTCTCACACGCATATCAACCAGTTCACTCTCTCACGCGCATATCAACCAGTTCACTCTCTCACGCCACACCTCAAATTTCTCACGCCGAGAAATAACAATTGTTTTGCGGGACTTTCTATCTATCAATATCTACCGATCGCCTGTCTATTTATATCTCTGTCTTTGTCAATAAATGTATTCTGTCTAGCGTCCGTATGTCTCCACTCGGACTACAACCCTCGAGTATGAGTGCATATGAGTGAATATGAGTGAATATGAGTGAATATGAGTGAATATGAGTGAGTATGAGTGAGTATGAGTGAATATGAGTGAATATGAGTGAATATGAGTGAATATGAGTGAATATGAGTGAATATGAGTGAATATGAGTGAATATGAGTGAATATGAGTGAGTATGAGTGAGTATGAGTGAATATGAGTGAATATGAGTGAATATGAGTGAATATGAGTGAATATGAGTGAATATGAGTGAGTATGAGTGAATATGAGTGAATATGAGTGAATATGAGTGAATATGAGTGAGTATGAGTGAATATGAGTGAATATGAGTGAATATGAGTGAGTATGAGTGAATATGAGTGAATATGAGTGAGTATGAGTGAATATGAGTGAATATGAGTGAATATGAGTGAGTATGAGTGAATATGAGCGAATATGAGTGAATATTGATTGATTGATTGAAAACTTTATTAGAAGATTTGCAGAAGTAGGTACATGAAAGTACATATTACATACAAGGTCAACTAACAGGATAAAAACCCAAGAAAGCCACTGGCTTATTTCAATTGGGGTCCTTGATACTTAATTCATCGTTACATGTAAGACAGACAAAAAACTAGTACTATCTACAAGATAATACAGACAAATAACTATTACTATCTACAAGATAAACACACATCCATCATGGGAAGAACAATACAACAAAACATCAGGTATGTACAGCGGGTAGGACAGGTGGGGACATACACCACAGGTGGGGGCGGGGGACAAAACAACAAGTATGTACAGTGGGTAGTTCGGGCAGGGGGACAGACATATAATATGTACAGTGGGTAGTTCGGGCGGGGGGACAAAACAACAAGTATGTACAGTGTGTGGTCATGGTGGGGGGGGGGGGGTACAAAAACACCAGTAGATTTAGGCGGGGGGGAGGGGGGGGGGCGACATAATAACATTGCGTTTGCTCAGAGTGTAGACCAGGTAGGGGGGTGGGACAAAACAACTAGTATGTGCAGAGGGTATTTCAGGTGGGGGGGGGGGGGGGGGGGGGGGGGTGGGAGACATAACAACAAAACAACAAGAATATATAGAGGGTAGTCCAGGTGGGGGTGTAGTCTTTTAATTTGATTTTTAATTTAGAGGGTCCAGTTACGGATTGCAGCCTCCTGTAAATGTTTTTTGAGAGTGGTTTTGAAGGTGGGCAGTGTTTTGCACTCCTTTAAGATTATAGGAAGGGCGTTCCACATTTTTACTGCATAGTTTGCAAACGAGTTTAACCCCTTGTTTGTGGTGCAACGCGGTTGAACGTGGTTCGTGGAGCTTCCTCTGGTGTTGTATGTATGGACGTTGTTCACTTTTTGGAAGTATGTTGACAGGTACTTGGGTGTCTTTGTGGTGTAGCGTATCTTGAAGACCAGGCCCAGTGCAAGCTGCTGCACTCTGTCAACTACTCGTAGCCAATCAAGGCTCAAAAAATGAGCAGCGGTTAGATGTGTCCTAGGGTTGAGGCCTAGCAGAAGCCTAACCAGTTTATTTTGGGCTGTCTGGAGTCTTGTTTTTAGGGCCTTTGTGGTTCTATAGTACCATGATGTTACGGCATAGTCGAAGTGACATTGAATGAGAGCTCCTGATAGGGTCCTCAGTGTGTTTTTACTGACAAGTGAGGATATCCTGTACAAGAATCTAGTTCTATGGTTAACTTTTTTGATTACTTTTGCTGCCATTTTATCTCCGGAAAGATTTGCCTCTAAGATGGAGCCCAGGTATGTAATATCCTCTTTTCTTGTGATAGTAATGTTACCCACTTTTATATTGTAATTTACAGCCTTTCTGAGTTTAGATGGGGATCCGTATAGGATGGTTTCAGTTTTACCTAGGTGTATTGATAGTTTATTGTCAGCTAGCCAGATGCAGATTCTACTCAATATGAGTGAGTATGAGTGAATATGAGTGAATATGAGTGAGTATGAGTGAGTATGAGTGAATATGAGTGAATATGAGTGAATATGAGTATGAGTGAATATGAGTGAATATGAGTGAATATGAGTGAATTGTGTCGGAAGATCGATGCCGTGTCGTGACTACTGCGTCGAGCGTAACATCACTAGAGGAGAGATTGTCACTAGTAACATCACTAGAGGAGAGATTGTCACTAGTAACATCACTAGAGGAGAGATTGTCACTAGTAACATCACTAGAGGAGAGATTGTAACATCACTAGAGGAGAGATCGTAACATCACTAGAGGAGAGATTGTAACATCACTAGAGGAGAGATTGGCAGTGAAATTCCAGATCAAATCCATGATGGGACTTTGCTCATCATCCTCCTGCGTCCTCTCACACTCATGTCTTTCCCCCTCCCCGAATCTTCTGTTATTCAACACGAGTGTGAAAACGGATTGTATCCTTTATCTCAGAGACACTATGGCATACCGTTTCTTAAATAGGCCTACTCACTTAATTTGGGTGAGACGATAGGCCTACTTTGCAACTTTACAGTTTTGGTAACTGTTTTTTGTTTCTCTACTGTAACATGACCAGGGACATTCATAATAATAATAGTAATACTTATTATTATTAATTACAATTTACAATATAAATACAACAATTGGGGGTCCCTCCCAAAACAATTAAGATCAACCACCAAGGCCTCATTCTGACCCAGGAAAAACCCTGGTATGTACTGTATAACATGATAGCCATCTATGAGCAATGCACTGTATATAAGATGATGACCAAGGGTCTTTCTGCTGCTGAACAAGGGGCTGTCCTGTTGATGGGGCCAATTTTCTTTTAGAGTCTGTAGGCTACTGTATTTGTTTATTAAGATTTCATAAATATGATATATTGTCTGAATTTGTCTTGTTCTAATTATTATTATTGGTTTATTATGAACAACATGTAAAATTGCAGGAAACTAGCACAAATAATTGGGTGGGAGAGAGGGGCCGCCGCTGCCAAAACGTGTACTGTTTTGGGTCGCTCCACCGCCAAAAAATCTCACTCCAAACTTTTGGTGAAACTTGGCAGCCCTGATCACACTGGAGGTTGTGCTGTTATACTGAATATCACACAGAGGGAGGCTGTTATACTGGATATCACACAGAGGGAGGCTGTTATACTGAATATCACACAGAGGGAGGCTGTTATACTGGATATCAGTATAGCCCCTTCCTCTTGGAATTATTTACAGCAGTCTGAAACTGTCTCATCTGATCCCTCTCTCCAGTTTCAAGCTCTTTCTGAGAGGCATACAGTGCGAGTCCATGATTTGTTCTTGCAATTGAGTTGACCCTCCCTTTTGCCCATTGCTGACCCCTCCCTGTCCCTAGCTCTTTAGCTGTCTAGTTTTAGGTTTTGTAGTTTTAGTTTAGCTTTAGATTATCTTAGACTGTTTTAGACTAGTTTTAGTTTTAGACTCTGTAGTTTTAGTTTAGTTTTAGACTCTGTAGGCCAGGTTTTGTATTGTATTTGTTTGTGGTGGATGTTGTTGTAGTATGCCTGTGAACAGGTCACACTTGAAAATGATCCCTTGGGGCTCAATGTGTTTTTTACCTGTATAAATAAAGGTTAAATTAAAATAAGATAAAATACTGAATATCACACTGTTATAATGAATAGCAGAATACAGAGACAGAGACAGAGAGAGAGAGAGAGAGAGAGAGAGAGAGAGAGAGAGAGAGAGAGAGAGAGAGAGAGAGAGAGACAGAGACAGAGAGAGAGAGAGACAGAGACAGAGACAGAGAGAGAGGCAGGGAGACAGAGAGAGAGAGACAGAGAGAGAGAGAGACAGAGAGACAGAGAGAGAGAGAGAGACAGAGAGAGAGAGGGAGAGAGAGACAGAGAGAGACATTTACATTTACATTTTTGGCATTTAGCAGACGCCTTATTCCAAAGCGACTTACAATCAATACATTTGAATACTAAGCATGTGAATCAGCAATCCACCATTCGTTGCAGGAAGAGTAATCTAGCTCGGGCCCGGGGCCACTGATAGAAGGAAAAACCTTCTCCCTATCACCTTCTTCAGACAGAGAGAGAGAGACAGAGAGAGAGAGAGTTGCGTCAGGCCCTGAGTTAACTTGTCCACATTCCTGTGATGTATCAATACATCCCCCGTCATGACCCACACACACACACACACACACACACACACACACACACACACACACCAAGTCCCTCCCCACTCTTCTTCCCCCACCGACCTGCTGGTCCTGAATAGAGAGGCCTGCAGGCCCATTTCACCCTCCCCCACCCTCCCCTAGTGTATACCTACCTGTGTGTGTGTGTGTGTGTGTGTGTGTGTGTGTGTGTATGTGTGTGTGTGTGTGTGTGAGAGAGAGAGAGAGAGAGTTATGTAACTAAAGACAGAGTGTACATTCTCCAGGAGTTTGGACATGCAGGGACACACACTGACTCCACTAAATACTTACCCTACCCATCACCTCTCTCTCACACACACACACACACACACACACACACACACACACACACACACACACACACACACTACTTACCCTACCCATCACCTCTCACACACACTTCATCTCTTCATCCCTCTCCTTCTCAAATTCAAAACAAACTTTATTGGTATG
>NC_137683.1:32947733-32957733 GCF_963989245.1 Nansenia antarctica | reverse complement strand
AGGACAGTTAAAGGGGAGGTATATTAAAGGACAGTTAAAGGGGAGGTATATTAAAGTGGAGGTATATTAAAGGACAGTTAAAGTGGAGGTATATTAAAGGACAGTTAAAGGGGAGGTATATTAAAGGGGAGGTATATGATGACACTCACCAGACCGTTCTTGTACTCAGGTTTCCCATCGATCATCCTCATACTCTGGATCCTGTGGGGGGAGAGAAGCATAGTCAAGAGTCAGGAGGGGGGGGGAAGCATAGTCAAGTCTGTGGATACTGAGGGGGGGGTGTTGTGGGGGAGGGGGAGGGGGAGGGAGGGGGAGGGGGAGGGAGGGAGGGGGAGGGAGGGGGAGGGAGGGAGGGGGAGGGAGGGAGGGAGGGAGGGGGAGGGAGGGAGAGGGAGGGAGGGGGAGGGAGGGAGTGGGAGGGAGGGAGGGGGAGGGAGGGAGGGGGAGTGGGAGGGAGGGAGGGGGAGGGAGGGAGGGGGAGGGAGGGAGGGGGAGGGAGGGAGTGGGAGTGGGAGGGAGGGAGGGGGAGGGAGGGAGGGGGAGGGAGGGAGGGGGTCTCACCTGGTCTTGACGATGTCTACAGGCATGGAGGCGGCCGTGGTGACCAGACCGCTGAACATACTGGCACAGAAATGAAGCAGGATGTCATCTCCAAAATACCCTAGAGAGGGAGGGAGGGAGAGAGAATTATTCCAGAGTGTACTGTAGTGTGTAGTGTGTAGTGTGTAGGGTGTAGTGTGTAGGGTGTAGGGTGTAGTGTGTAGGGTGTAGTGTGTAGGGTGTAGGGTGTAGGGCGTAGTGTGTAGTATGTAGGGTGTAGGGTGTAGGGTGTAGTGTGTAGTATGTAGGTTGTAGTGTGTAGGGTGTAGTGTGTAGGGTGTAGGGTGTAGTGTGTAGGGCGTAGTGTGTAGGGTGTAGTGTGTAGGGTGTAGGGTGTAGTGTGTAGGGTGTAGGGTGTAGGGCATAGGGTGTAGGGTGTAGTGTGTAGGGCGTAGGGCGTAGGGTGTAGTGTGTAGGGCGTAGGGCGTAGGGTGTAGGGTGTAGGGCGTAGGGCGTAGGGCGTAGGGTGTAGGGTGTAGGGTGTAGGGCGTACCAGTGTCCAGCAGGGCCTGTTTGGACTGGGAGTACGAGGCGAGCTGGGCGGCGTTCACCACCACCGCCCGTGCCATGGTGGGGATGCAACCCTGCAACATAACAACAACTGTAGATATACTGTATATACTCACACCTCCAGAGTTATAAACAACTGTACATAACAAACCTTCAGGGTTATTAATGGTAAATGGACTGCTGCGCCAAGCGCTTTACAACGGCCTCTCCTTCACACATTCACACACACATTCACACACACATTCACACACACATTCACACACCGATGGCGGCAAGCTGCCATGCAAGGCGCCGGCCCGCTCACTGGGAGAAATTTGGGGTTCAGTGTCTTGCCCAAGGACACTTCGACGTGTGGCCAGCCGGGGCTCGAACCGCAAATCTGCCGACCTTGCGATCATTAGACGGCGACTCTACCTCCTGAGTTCTAGCTACGTTCTCTACGTTCTAGCTACACACTCACACTCTCTCTCACACACACACACACACTCTCTCTCTCTCTCTCTCTCACACACACACACACACACACACACACACACACACACACACACACACACACACACACACACACCGCCCTTACCCTCCACAGGGTGGTGATGCCCTCCTCTCGGGTGATCCTGACCAGGGCGTTGAACACGTTGGAGTAACCTCTCCTCTGGTCTGCTGGCAGGCTGTTACACACATGTTACACATGTTACACACACACACACACATGTTACACATGTTACACACACACACACGTTACACATGTTACACACACACACACGTTACACATGTTACACACACACACACACACATGTTACACACACACACACACACACACATGTTACACATGTTACACACACACACACACACATGTTACACACACACACACATGTTACACATGTTACACACACACACACGTTACACATGTTACACACATGTAGGGGTAGTGTGTAGGGTGTAGGGTGTAGTATGTAGTGTGTAGGGGTAGTGTGTAGTGTGTAGGGTGTAGGGTGTAGGGTGTAGTGTGTAGGGTGTAGGGTGTAGGGTGTAGTGTGTAGGGTGTAGTGTGTAGGGTGTAGTGTGTAGGGCAGGGGTCGGCAATAGGCGGCCCGCGGGCCATTGCTGGCCCATCACCAATAATATTTGGCCCAGCAGAATATTTGGAGAATCCACTTTTTTTTTTTTACAATATCCGACCGACAGTCCCACATATAGCGCCTATAATGTCCGAATAGAGAATCTACCTCCACCTGAATAATGCTTATTGTACTTTTATCCATGTTGAGAGTGAATGACACAGGGACAGACAATCAGGCAGCGGGGTGCACCGAAGCGCACTGACGCTGAACCCCTCATAGTGAATCATAAGTAGGTGGACAACGTGTAGTGCTGAAATAGCCGTGTGTGGTTTGAAAAAAATAACACCAGCTCAGTAAATAATTCAAACGTAATGTTTACGTATATGTGACTGCAACACACATATGAACAGTAACAAAGCAAATTCTGTTTAATATTCTGAAAAACATTGACAACAAAATCGGTGAAAAAAAGAAAAGAAAGAAAAGTAATCCGCTTATGCGAGGGGTGGTGGTGCATAGGCCTATGCTCCTGAAACGACAGAGCAAACACGCTATTAGGGATAATAATTACAATGAGCCATTCATTCAAAATATACAAAATACAATTAGGTTATTAAATACAATAACGACAGGCTTGGTACTCACTTAATGTGAAAAGTGGCATCTCCCATCGGTCAGTATTTGCTTGATATCTGGTTATATGGACGTCACTTTAATCCGCAGGCAGTTCTCAAGTTTTTTTTTGCATCAATCGATTCCTCTCGTGCGTCTTTATCACATTCATTGAGGAAAAGGACAACTCGCATGTATAGAAAGGGAACATTGTGAGCACGGAAGATGTGAGTCTCACAACGGCTTTGCGTTGATGAAACCAGGTAGGATGAACATTATAGTTCGCTGTCCATTCCTCTTTAAATGCCCTGTTTTCACCATCAACTTTCCTCTTTACACCTTTGGAGAGTGACATGATGTTTCTCTTGCTAGTTAGCAGGTTAAATGTTTAGCTAACTTCACCCGACAGGCAAACAACCAATCCAATAATAATGTGACCTTGTCTGGGAGGAGGGGGGAATCATTCAGAATGAAAGTATGTTAAATAATTATTAGAATAAGCTAGGCTGCGCTACATCGTCAGTCCACACATTTATTATTCAAAACTATGGAAAAGGGTGAAACTACGTTTCAACGTTGTTGAGAATCACAACACAAACTTGCTAGTCAAGCCAAAATACTGCAACGTAATGGATTGGACTGCTACCTAGTTAACTACAACACTACTTTACATTGTTACCTAGTTAACTACAACACTACTTTACATTGTTACCTAGTTAACTACAACACTACTTTACATTGTTACCTAGTTAACTACAACACTACTTTACATTGTTACCTAGTTAACTACAAGACTACTTTACATTGTTACCTAGTTAACTAGAACACTACTTTACATTGTTACCTAGTTAACTAGAACACTACTTTACATTGTTACCTAGTTAACTACAACACTACTTTACATTGTTACCTAGTTAACTACAACACTACTTTACATTGTTACCTAGTTAACTACAACACTACTTTACATTGTTACCTAGTTAACTAGAACACTACTTTACATTGTTACCTAGTTAACTACAACACTACTTTACATTGTTACCTAGTTAACTACAACACTACTTTACATTGTTAGCAGGCTCACAAAACAAGCTGTGTTAGTTGACTAGCGATGTGTAAATTTTTCGAAAGAAAAGTCAAAGCATTAGAATGTGTCACATTTTTTAACAATCAATTACTTATGAATGAATTAATGGAATGAATGAATGGTCTTTATTGTCATTGCTACAGTACAGGTACCAAACAACGAAATTTCGGAGGGGTGGCTCCCCTGGTGTTAGGAAAAAAAAAAAAAAAAAAAAAAAAAAAAATTCGGGCCCGCCATCTAGTGGCTCAAAAAAAAAATGGCCCGAGGCCAAACCTAATTGCCGACCCCTGGTGTAGGGTGTAGTGTGTAGGGTGTAGTGTGTAGTATGTAGGGTGTAGTGTGTAGGGTGTAGTATGTAGGGTGTAGTGTGTAGTGTGTAGTGTGTAGTGTGTAGGGTGTAGGGTGTAGTGTGTAGGGTGTAGGGTGTAGTGTGTAGTGTGTAGTGTGTAGGGTGTAGTGTGTAGGGTGTAGGGTGTAGTGTGTAGTATGTAGGGTGTAGTGTGTAGGGTGTAGTGTGTAGGGCAGGGGTCGGCAATTAGGTTTGGCCTCGGGCCATTTTTTTTTTGAGCCACTAGATGGCGGGCCCGAACATAATCAAAGGCTAATTTAAGTAATTGATTGTTTAAAAATGTGACACGTTCTAATGCTTTGACTTTTCTTTCGACTGTACACATCGCTAGTCAACTAACACAGCTTGTTTTGTGAACCTGCTAACAATGTAAAGTAGTGTTCTAGTTAACTAGGTAGCTGTCCAATCCATTACGTTGCAGTATTAGGCTTGATTAGCGAGTTTGTGTTGTGATTCTCAACAACGTTGAAACGTAGTTTCACACTTTTCCATATTTTTGAATAATAAATGTGTGGACTGACGATGTAGCGTAGCCTAACTTATTCTAATAATTATGTAACATAGTTTCATTCTGATAATTATTCCCCCCTCCTCCCAGACAAGGTCACATTATTATTATTGGATTGGTTGTTTGCGTGCCGGGTGAAGTTAGCCAAACATTTAACCTGCTAGCAAGAGAAACATAATGTCACTCTCCAAAGGTCTAAAGAGGAAAGTTGACGGTGGAAACAGGGCATTTAAAGAGGAATGGACAGCGAACTATACGTTCATCCTACCTGGTTTCATCAATGCAAAGCCGTTGTGAGAGACATTTTCCGTGCTCACAATGTTCCCTTTCTATACATGCGAGTCGTCCTTTTCGTCAATGAATGCGATAAAGACGCACGAGAGGAATCGATGGATGCATAAAAACCTTGAGAACTGCCTGTGGATTAAAGTGACGTCAATATCACCAGATATCAAGCAAATACTGACCGATGGGAGATGCTTTTTGTTTGCGCCGATTTTGTTTTCAATGTTTTTCAGAAAATTAAACAGAATTTGCGTTGTTACTGTTCATATGTGTGTTGCAGTCACATATACGTAAACATTACGTTTGAATGGCTTACTGAGCTCATGTTATTTTGTTCAAACCACACACGGTATGTCGGCTATTTCAGCACCGTGACGCGTTGTCCACCTGCTTATGATTCACTCTGAGGGGTTCAGCGTCAGTGCGCTTCGGTGCACCTTGCTGCCTGATTGTCTGTCCCTGTGTCATTCACTCTCAACATGGATAAAAGTACAATAAGCATTATTCAGGTGGAGTTCGATTCTCTATTCGGACATTATAGGCGCTATATGTGGGACTGTCGGTCTGATATTATTATAAAAATAAAATAAAAAAAATAATAAAAAAAGTGGATTCTCAAAATAATCTGCTGGGCCAAATATTATTGGTGACGGGCCAGCAATGGCCCACGGGCCGCCTATTGCCGACCCCTGGTGTAGGGTGTAGGGTGTAGTGTGTAGGGTGTAGTGTGTAGGGTGTAGGGTGTAGTGTGTAGTGTGTAGTGTGTAGTATGTAGGGTGTAGAGTGTAGTATGTAGGGTGTAGTGTGTAGTGTGTAGGGTGTAGGGTGTAGTGTGTAGGGTGTAGTGTGTAGTGTGTAGTGTGTAGGGTGTAGTATCACCGGCCGTCAGCGGTCATGCGTATCAGCGCCACCTCGGCCGGCGTCCCTACGAAGGCGCCCGTGGCCCCGGCGGTCATGCCGATCAGAGCCTTCATCAGGAAGGAGGGAGGGGTCCCGTCTGCCGCCGTCATCTTCTCAAACAGCACCGTGTAAATACCCAGCCTGGTGGTGGTGTACGTGGCCTGGCGCAGGAGGCCTGCAGAGAGACTGGGGAGGGGGGGGGTTATTGTGGTGCAGGTGGTGGCTTTTTTATGATGTGTCCCAATGGAAGCATGTAGAGATTGAATAGGAGGGGGCCAAGGATTGATCCTTGGGGAACCCCACGTCATTTTAATTTGT
This sequence comes from Nansenia antarctica, assembly GCF_963989245.1. Classification (NCBI taxonomy): domain Eukaryota; kingdom Metazoa; phylum Chordata; class Actinopteri; order Argentiniformes; family Microstomatidae; genus Nansenia; species Nansenia antarctica. Next base: position 32,951,503 of record NC_137683.1, on the reverse strand, counting down.
AGTAAACTCCTCAAGTTAAGTATAGTAGTATAGTATAGTATAGTAGTATAGTAGTATAGTAGTATAGTAGAGTAGTATAGTAGTATAGTAGTATAGTATAGTAGTATAGTAGTATAGTAGTATAGTAGTATAGTAGTATAGTATAGTAGTATAGTATAGTAGTATAGTAGTATAGTAGTATAGTATAGTAGTATAGTATAGTAGTATAGTATAGTAGTATAGTAGTATAGTAGTATAGTATAGTAGTATAGTAGTATAGTAGTATAGTAGTATAGTAGTATAGTATAGTAGTATAGTATAGTAGTATAGTAGTATAGTAGTATAGTAGTATAGTAGTATAGTAGTATAGTATAGTAGTATAGTAGTATATTATAGTATAGTATAGTAGTATAGTATAGTAGTATAGTAGTATAGTATAGTAGTATAGTAGTATAGTATAGTAGTATAGTAGTATAGTAGTATAGTATAGTAGTATAGTAGTATAGTATAGTAGTATAGTAGTATAGTAGTATAGTATAGTAGTATAGTAGTATAGTATAGTAGTATAGTAGTATAGTAGTATAGTAGTATAGTATAGTAGTATAGTAGTATAGTATAGTAGTACCCAGTGTAGATGCCGCCCAGCCCTTCGTTGCGGAGGATGGAGGTGAGGGCGTGGAAGGAGGTCTTGTACTCGCGGGCCTTGGAGCCCTGACCGCTCAGCTGCATACGGTTCTTCACCAGGTCCAGAGGCTGGACGAACACGGTGGCGCCCATCCTGCACACACACACAAACACACAAACCCAGGGTTAGGGTTAGGTTAGGTTTACCATCCTGCACACACACACACACACACACACACACACACACACACACACACACACACACACACACACACACACACACACACACACGCTTTACCATCCTGCACACACACACAAGGCTTTACCATCCTGCACACACACACAAGGCTTTACCATCCTGCACACACACACACAAGGCTTTACCTTTAGCCCACTGCTTAACTAAATGTTGCTATTCAAGTAAAGGGTTAGGGTTAGGGTTCTTTTAGCCGACTGCTTAACTAAGGCCCAATCCCGATTCACCACTCTGGCTCCGTCTTCAACCCTAATCTCCCTTTTGCGCATTCACGTGTAGCCGTAGTGGCGTCCCAATTCATTACTCATTTAGGGTTAGGGTTAGGGTTAGGGTTTTGGGTCCAAACTGAGAAAATCTTGACCCTCGTTCGATTCGGAGCCATGAGACTCCCTTCCGGCATGCATTGCGAAACATCTACAGAAATGTTCTTTTCGCTCTCGTAATACGGAAGCGAGCCTGAAATGTCATTTACTTTTTCTGGAATTACTTGTAATTAAAGACTTGAAAAAATATGATAACCATCGTATTATCTTAGTTCAATGTCATTACAATGCATCATAGACCTTTTCTTTACAACAAGCATAACAACAAAAGATCGCTATTATGCCCCTATTGTGCCTATGCAGGAGAGCCCCATTGAAGCGTCAAGCACAGCCATCCCATAATATAATATATTATATAATAATATAAGGAGCGCGATTCACATCGAGATGTGCATTCCTTTTTTTTTTTTTCCCCCCCAGATTTTATCCCTTTTTCACCCAATTTGGTAGCCAATTGAACCCAACCTAGCATCCAATTATCCCCTGCCTATTGCATAGGATCCGCCGCACGACCCCGTGGCCGGCAGTCCCAGAGGAGGCCGCCAGGCAGACTAGCTGACTGGCTCCTCGAGCCCAGCACCGTTATTCCGGCACCCAGGGGGCGGTGTTGCGCGACGGATCCTTGTCCGGAAATACTCCTATACCCGCCCTCGGGAGCGGCCGCCCAATATGCCGCTCTCCGTGTGCCCCAGCCATATCCGGATCTGGCGAGCTGGGATTCGAACCCAGTCCCCGGTGGGCAGCATGCACTAGTGGCCAGTGCTTAGACCGCTACACCACCGTGGGGCACCGAGATGTGCATTCCTGTTTAGAAATAAAAGATTACCTTTGGCGTTTGACAGCGGATGATGATAGACATATTTAATGTGAAGTTATCTATCTAACATTAGGCTGATGTGTGCATGATAGACGGGCATGACATATTTCCATGTTTTATTTACAGCTATGGCACAAATTAAACCAAAACAACCCGCAATCCTATCCGAGCAGTTGTTATTATGTAATATTGTTGATGGGTTATATAATGTAATGTTATTTCAATGCATTATAGACCTTTTCTTTACAACAAGCATAACAACAAAATCGCTGTTATGCCGAGGTGCTTAACATAGAAAGTTCCACAGTCCAGCGCGCTTGGGACAGCGGGCAGGACACCGGAGCGCGTTTGTCACAGGCTGACAGTCACCGTGCTTGGTGGTATATGACGCTATAGTTGTTATTATACCAAAACAACCGGCAATCTAATCCGAGCAGTTGTTATTATGTACTATTATATGTAGTTAATTAATGCAGTGGACAGCGGCTGTTTCTCCAGCGTTCCTGTCACATCGGATTTCGTAACGTCATAAAATTAAATCTGTAAGTCATGCATTTTTCCATGTTTCCCTTTGATGGCATATGACACCGTAAATGTAACTAAAGTTCAGCCTCGAAGTTGTTGCACTGTTGTCCTAAATCAAGCAGGGTTGGGCCGTGTTAGTACCTGGATGGGAGACCGCCTGCTGTAAGCTTTTCGTTCCTCCACGTTACCGAGGAGAGGCGCGTGCCGCGGCCGAGGAGAGTGTACTCTTTCCGGATAGACATTTATGCATGCTCTCTGGGTTCGAAACATAACTTCCCGGGGTGCCAGCGGGGTGGTTGATGGCTTAAAATGACCGTATACCGATGGTGAAGTTAGCAAAGTAGTATTGTGTTTGTACCACCTTCATAGCCGGTGTTATTCACGGACAAACACGGTGCCCGGAGGCACCCTTTGCGGGTTAATAGCTGTGATTTACCGTGGGTTAGGATAACAATTCAAACGTGTCCCGAGAGGGGAGAGGACAGGGAATCTGAAACCATTTGAATGGTGTCTATACAACACTCCTATCACCGTCGACACAGCTAGGAGCGAAATCCCGAGTAGAACTTGTCTCTCCCCCATGATAATGAAGCATTATTCTTTTTTATTTGATGACTTGTTTGATCGATTGATAGTTCAAGTTCATTCAAGTTGTGAATGAATCGCGTGCGTCAATGCTTTTCTATGTGTAATGTCACTTGGACATAGAATAATAAGACACTTGAGTCTGGGTTCAACAAAGGTATAACCAGTTTACTTCGCTTCTCTCGACACCTGTCAATCACCTACTGGTATATCATGAACTCTCTCTAAGGCGCATGCGCTGTCCTGACTATGAATTAACCCATTCATTACACTACGGATGACGTCATGAAGGGTTGTCCCATTTCCCCCGGGGAACCACTACGGCTCTGGCTCCAAAACGAGTGACTGCAAAACGAGTGACTCCAAAACGAGTGACTCCAAAAGGAGCCGAAGTGGTAAAAAAGAGAATCGGGATTGGGCCTCAATGTTGCTATTCAAGTAAAGGGTTAGGGTTAGGGCTCTTTTAGCCCACTGCTTAACTAAATGTTGCTATTCAAGTAAATCAAGTATTTAGTGATCCTAAAACTGTTTCACCAGACCCTGTCACATATGCAGAATTTAGCAGAGCATAGTTTGCAGTCTGCTCTACTTTTGTCATCATCAACGCTTATCCTAAAATATCTCCAAACTGCTGACTTTGCTGCTCCTCCTCCTCCTCCTC
>NC_137683.1:32932733-32935233 GCF_963989245.1 Nansenia antarctica | reverse complement strand
TTCTCTCCACCGTGTCTCTGGTGAAGTAGTGGTACTCTGCCTGCTCACACACTGGGGGGGGCAGGTTACACTGTCTGGCCACCGCATACGCCTCCTACACACACACACACACACACACACACACACACACACACACACACACACACACAGAGGTCAGAGGCTGTAATTGTAAATAGAGGCTGTAATTGTAAATCGCTTTGGATTAAATGGCAAATTCTATTCATACGCCCCTTATCCACCACACACACACACAGACACACACACCAAACACACACCAAACACACACCAAACACACAGACACACACACACACCAAACACACACACACACCCACACCAAACAAACACACACACAAACACACACACACACACAAACACACACACAAACACACACACACACACCTGGGACTCACCGTGATCTGGGCGGCGCTCCAGCGCGACGTCCCCCAGTACAGCGCCAAACCCTGAGACACGACGTACCCCATGGCCCTGACCACCTCTACACACCCACACACACACACACACACACACACACACACACACAGTAGTAGTGTTGTGGTGTTGTGGTGGTGTTGTGGTGGTGTTGTGGTAGTGTTGTGGTGGTGTTGTGGTGGTGTTGTGGTAGTGTTGTGGTAGTGTTGTGGTAGTGTTGTGGTAGTGTTGTGGTAGTGTTGTGGTAGTGTTGTGGTGGTGTTGTGGTAGTGTTGTGGTAGTGTTGTGGTGGTGTTGTGGTAGTGTTGTGGTGGTGTTGTGGTGGTGTTGTGGTGGTGTTGTGGTGGTGTTGTGGTCTTCTTCTTCTTCGGCGTATGGGTAGTTGTTTTTCCTCTCCACTCCACCAGGCTCGGGGCCGAGGGGCTACCCTTTTACCACCCCGAGACCTGGTTGAGGGGCTCACCCGGGCTATATTTCTGGACACCCCTCCAGAAGCCACGTCATCGTCTCGTCATCTAATACCGACAGACCATGCATCCCGTTGGGTGGATGGTACACCGGGCAATCCAGGATAATATGGTCTGCGGTTTGGTCCTATAATTAATTTATAATTTTGCCATTTAGCAGACGCTTTTATCCAAAGCGACTTACAATTACGAATTACAGGGACATTCCCCCTGGAGTAACTGAGGGCTAAGTGCCTTACCCAAGGGCACACTAGTAGTGGTGTGGCTTCAGGCGGGATTTGAACTCACAACCTTCCGATCCCAAGTCCAACTCACTATCCACTAGACCACCACTACCCCCTCTGCGCCACACTCGCACGACGCATTTGGGGCCAAGCCCCATCTGTGCATTGATGAGCGGAAACGCCCGACGCCGGTCCGGAGATGATTGAGCCTCACCCAGGATAGCCTTGGCAAGTCCATCCCGAGGGGCTCAGCGCCGGCGACTGGGATGTGGTCGCGGAGTTTGGAGGTGTTAGCCTCCCACTCCGCGCGCCACATATAATCCGCCCATCCTGCCGCACTGATGTTGAGATCTCTGCATTGCTGCCTGAGATCCTGTGCGGCAGGCACAAATGGGTGTCTCGACTTGAGACGCCGGGAGGGCTCCGCTGTTATAGTGAGCCTATCATGGAGCAGATGGTTATTAAGCTCCACGGCCCGGCAGGCGAGACGTGCTGTGGCTCCCATGCGGCGGAGGCCTGCGGGCTGGATGCCTGCTAGGATAGGAAGGTTGTCCACGGGGGTAGGACGCAGGCATCCTGTCACAATGCGCAAGGCTTCGTTTATAGGCGAGTCGATGAGGCGGGTGTGGGCACTGCGACACCATACTGGGGCGCAGTATTCACTAGTTGAATAAACGAGGGCTAGGGCTGCCGTGCGCAAGGTCCTTGCGCCGGCGCCCCAGCCCGAGCCAACCAGTCGCCTCATCAACGCCACACGAGCTGTTAACTTCTTGCGCAGTGACTCGAGGTGTCGGCGAAACGTGAGCGTCCTGTCCAATGTCACGCCGAGATAGATTGGCTCAGATTGGGGTCTCTAAAGCTAGACAAGCGAATAGAGAGCAATCAGCATCCGTGCATGTTGATGTGGCGTGGCAAACACCTTCTCGTGGTGCCCCCCCGTAAGTAGCTAATGACTGCCAAAAGCAAGAAGCGAAACAAAGTTTGCCAACCAGGGCCCCTCACCCGGGCTGGTGTTCGGCAGCAGCCGGGGGAGAGGTCTGCTGACCTCGAACCCAGAATACTGCAGCTGAACACCGAAGGACTAACCCCCGGTGTTGTGGTGGTGTTGTGGTAGTGTTTTGGTGGTGTTGTGGTAGTGTTGTGGTAGTGTTGTGGTGGTGTTGTGGTAGTGTTGTGGTAGTGTTGTGGTGGTGTTGTGGTAGTGTTGTGGTAATGTTGTGGTGGTGTTGTGGTAATGTTGTGGTGGTGTTGTGGTAGTGTTGTGGTAATGTTGTGGTAGTGTTGTGGTAATGTTGTGGTGGTGTTGTGGTAGTGTTGTGGTGGTGTTGTGGTGGTGTTGTGGTGGTGTTGTGGTAGTGTTGTGGTAGTGTTGTGGTAGTG
>NC_137683.1:32895233-32912733 GCF_963989245.1 Nansenia antarctica | reverse complement strand
ACGACTAGGGTTGTCATATTGCACATAGTGTTATTGCACATTCATTTAAAGTGTCGCAGTTTGCAGGCTTGAAATGTACATATTTGTGCCTCAGCACTACACCTGATTTTTTCAGTCCAGCAGCTGCCATCAAGCCGTCCAGACTGTCCAGGGCCCAGAACCTAGGTCTTTGCTGTGTTCAGGGCCTGGATGGCCCTGGGGTAGAAGCTGTTCTTCAGTCTGTTTGTCCTTGCGGCCATGATCCTGTACCGCCTTTTCGAGGGCAGCCGGGTAAAGTGTTCGTACCCAGGGTGGGTTGGGTCTCTGGAGATCTTGGAGGCCTTCCTGAGACAGCGTGTGTTGTACAGCTGTTCCAGAGAGGGGAGGGGGGCGCCGGTGATCTTCTGGGCTGTTCTCACGACTCTCTGTAGCGCATTTCTCTCCGCGGTTGTGCAGCTGGAGAACCAGTTGCAGATGCCGTAGGTGAGGATGCTCTCCACTGCGCCGCGGTAGAAGGTCACCAGTATCTCCTGCTTGCTGTGTTCCTTCCTGAGGACTCTCAGGATGTAGAGCCGCTGTTGTGCCTTCTTGATGGTGGCTGTTGTGTTGTCCTTCCAGGACAGGTCATCCTGCATGTGCACCCCCAGGAATCGGAGGGTTGAGACTCTCTCCACGCTCTCTCCGTCGATGAGCAGGGGCTGGACCTCGGACTTTTTCCTCCTGAAGTCCACGATGATTTCCTGGGTCTTTGACTTGTTCAGCAGCAGGTTGTTAACCTTGCACAGCTTGCTCAGTTGCTCTACCTCATCCCTGTACGCCGCCTCGTCCCCCCCGAGATGCAGCCCACCACGGTGGTGTCGTCTGCAAACTTTACGATGGAGTTGCTGGGGTGGACGGGGGTGAAGTCGTAGGTGTAGAGGTTGTAGAGGATGGGGCTTAGCACGCAGCCCTGGGGGGACCCAGTGCTGAGTCTGAGGGCTGTGGAGGTGTGGGGGCCCACCCGCACCCTCTGGGGGCGGTCGGTCAGGAAGTCCTTGATCCATGCACATATAGAGTGTGATAGACCCAGGTCTAGTAGTCTGGTCACTAGCCTGTCTGGAAGGATGGTGTTGAAGGCGGAGCTGAAGTCCACAAAGAGCAGTCTCGCGTAGCTGTTTCCCCTCTCCAGGTGGGATAGAGTGGCGTGGAGAGTCGTCGCGATGGCGTCCTCTGTGGACCTGTGGGCTCTGTAGGCGAACTGATATGGATCCAGGTTGGGCGGGAGGCGTGTGAGTATGTGGGCCCGGACTAGTTTCTCGAAGCACTTCATGATGATTGGTGTGAGTGCCACCGGGCGGTAGTCGTTTAGGCAGCTCACCGTGCTTTTCTTCGGGACTGGGATGATAGTTGAGGTTTTCAGGCAGGGTGGGATGGTGGCCTGGGACAGGGACTGGTTGAAGATGTTGGTGAAAACCCCGGCCAGCTGGTCGGCACAGTCCCTTAGCACCCGTCCCAGGACGCCATCCGGCCCCGAGGCTTTCCTGGGGTCCACCGCCTTCAGCACGCGTCTCACTTCATGCTCTGTGAGGGTGAGGCTGCTGAGAGCTGGAGAGAGTGGTGTTTGTGTTGTGGTTACCTCCGTTCGCCCCTCGTCGAACCGGGTGTAGAAGGAGTTCAGCTTTTCCGCCAGCAGGGGGTCGTCCTCTGCGGCTGTGAGCCTGTTGGCTCTGAAGTTTGTCATGTGCTGAACCCCCTGCCACATCCGCCTGGAGTCGTTGCTCAGGAAGCATTCCTCAATCTTCTCTCTGTGGTCTGCCTTGGCCTCTTTGATGCCGCGCTTTAGGTTAGCCCTGGTGGTGCTGTACAGCGGTGTGCCCTTCCCTGCGAAGAAGGCGTTGTCCCTCTCGTTGATCAGTTTTTGGACCTTCCCAGTCATCCATGGCTTCGTGTTGGGGTAGACCCGGACCCGTTTGTCCACGGTGACTGAGTTGGTGCAGTTCACTATGTGGTTCAGAACCGACGACGTGAACTGTTCCAGGTCCTCATGCTCATATTCCTGCCATGAGGTGTCATTTAGGCAGATCTGCAGTGGAGCGGACCCTTCTGGCCAGGTTCTGACAGTCTTAGTGGTGATGGGAGCACTTTTCCTCATGGTAGTGTATGCTGGGATCAGGAGGATTGACACATGGTCAGACATACCTAGATGAGCTAGCGGTCTAGCCTTGTAAGCACGCTTGATGTTGGTGTATACCTTATCCAGTGTTTTTTCTCCTCTTGTTGCACATTTAACATGCTGATAGAACTTGGGTGGTACTGCCTTCAGGTCGACATGATTGAAGTCTCCGGCTATAATGTGAACTGCCTGTGGGTCTGCGCTTTGTTGACCACTGATGACGTCATATAGCCGCGCCAATGCTAAGCTACCATCTGCATTCGGTGCAATGTAAACGCTTGTAATATACACTGCATTGAATTCCCTCGGTAGGTAAGTGGGTCGGCATTTAACAGTCAAGTATTCCAGGTTTGGGGAACAGTGGCTACTTACAGTTTTCGTGTTTAAGCACCAGCTATCCTTCGTAGATATAATGATCCCACCTCCGCGAGTCTTTCCGCTCAGCAAAGTCCGGTCCGCACGGTGTAGAGTGCGGCCTTCCAGGCTAATCGCGGAGTCCAGGATAGTTTCATTTAGCCAGGTCTCCGTTAGGATAATCACACAGCTATCTCCCACGATGTTATTTTTCGCAACCTGTAGTCTCAATTCATCCATCTTATTAGTCAGGGACCTGACGTTGGATAGGAATATACTCGGCAAAGCTGGCTTGTCCGGGCACTTCCTCAGCCTAGCTAGCAGGCCTCCCCTGCAGCCCCGTCGTTGCTTGCGGTCCTTACGCCGACGTTTGCGCCTCAGGGTCGGGACTGAGTACCATTGTTCTCCCGGTAAGCGGGCGATATCGTGAGGAATCCTTTGCTGTTTCAGGAACTCCGCTGTTACTGTCTTCTCGTTTTGCGTACCAACTTCTAGTAAGTCGTGCCTGCTGTAGGTACTATTTACACAACCGTTCCCTATAAGTACTAAAATAAAAATGTACATACAAATGCACTTAAAAACACTAAAGAACACCAGTGTTGAAGCCACTCCAGCCGCTGCGTCTATGCGCGCCGCCATCTTGCTAAGGTAGCTATGTACAGTTAAGGTAGATATGAACAGTTAAGGTAGCTATGTACAGTTAAGGTAGATATGTACAGTTAAGGTGGATATGTACAGTTAAGGTAGATATGTACAGTTAAGGTAGCTATGTACAGTTAAGGTAGATATGTACAGTTAAGGTAGATATGTACAGTTAAGGTAGATATGTACAGTTAAGGTAGATATGTACAGTTAAGGTATCTGTACAGTTAAGGTGGATATGTACAGTTAAGGTGGATATGTACAGTTAAGGTAGATATGTACAGTTAAGGTGGATATGTACAGTTAAGGTGGATATGTACAGTTAAGGTGGATATGTACAGTTAAGGTAGCTATGTACAGTTAAGGTAGATATGTACAGTTAAGGTAGCTTGTACAGTTAAGTTGGATATGTACAGTTAAGGTAGATATGTACAGTTAAGGTAGATATGTACAGTTACGGTGGATATGTACAGTTAAGGTAGACATGTACAGTTAAGGTAGATATGTACAGTTAAGGTGGATATGTACAGTTAAGTTGGATATGTACAGTTAAGGTAGATATGTACAGTTAAGGTGGATATGTACAGTTAAGTTGGATATGTACAGTTAAGGTAGATATGTACAGTTAAGTTGGATATGTACAGTTAAGGTAGATATGTACAGTTAAGGTGGATATGTACAGTTAAGGTAGATATGTACAGTTAAGTTGGATATGTACAGTTAAGGTAGATATGTACAGTTAAGGTAGATATGTACAGTTAAGTTGGATATGTACAGTTAAGGTAACACTGACTGCTATGATTTCTGCTGCCCACCACCAAACTAAAAGTGGTCAAGACTAACTTCAGTGAGATATCTATCGAGCTGGCTAGCTAGAAAAGCAACTGTGTGGGATGTACACATTATTTACATATCGAGGAGTGCGTGTCAACACTTTTCATTGTTTTAATTCAGTCGAGTACGATGGCCTGCTATAACACCTATACACACCATCACCTATACAAACCATCACCTATACACACCATCTCCTATACACACCATCACCTATACACACCATCACCTTCTGGCTTGCAGAGGGAGCGATGGTGCCATCTGATCAACAAGGAAGGAAATGTCATCGTCATCCAAGTCAGATCAACATTTATTTATCAACACAATCAGATACACGATCAGATACACAATCAGATACACAATCAGATACACAATCAGATACAGCTGTAGAGGATGCAGTGCTCAGGGCAGGCTAGCTCCTAAACAAACAACAATATAATAATAATAATAATATCTTAGATTTATATAGCGCCTTTCTTAAACCCAAAGACGCTTATATTATAATAATCTAACAAGCTAGCTCCTTAACACACAACAATATAATATAATCATCTAACAAGCTAGCTCAGTTCAAACAACAACCAACAATATAATATAATAATATAACAAGCTAGCTCCTTAACACACAACAATATAATAATAATAATATCTTAGATTTATATAGCGCCTTTCTTAAACCCAAAGACGCTTATATTATAATAATCTAACAAGCTAGCTCCTAAACACACAACAATATTTAAACACACACATCTACAGTAACCAACAGTAATACACACACACACACACACACACACAGATGCATTAACACACACACACACACACACAGATGCATTAACACACACACACACAGATGCATTAACACACACACACACACACACACACACACACACATGCATGAACACACACACACACACACACACACACATGCATGAACACACACACACACACAGATGCATTAACACACACACACACACACACACACACACACACACACACACGTCACTCAGGTGTTCCTCTCTCAGGTGGGGGAGTCAAACCCCAGGGCATGCTGGGTAAGAGAGACCACCAGTCCCCCCCACTCCTCCTCTCCTCCCCCCTCTCTCCCCCACTCCTCCTCTCCTCCCCCCTCTCTCCCCCACTCCTCCTCTCCCCCCCCCTCTCTCCCTCAGACAACTCCCACCCTCCCACCACCCACTCCTGCCCCTCCCCCTCTCTCTCCCCTCTCCTCTCTCCCTCCCCTCTCTCCTCCCTCAGGATCAAACTATAGCGCTTCTTAGCCTCCCTCTCCCCCCCCCTCCTCCTCCTCTCCTCCCCTCCTCCCTCTCTTATCTCCCAGCTCTCCTCCACATCCCTCCATCCCTCCATCTCTTCCTCCCGACTGAACACTCGGTGCAATGTCTTCCTGTGGACTTCCTTCCTCCCTCCCCCTCCCTCTGTCCCTCCCGCCCTCCCTCCCCCTCCCTCTGTCCCTCCCGCCCTCCCTCCCTCTGTCCCTGTCCCTGCCGCCCACGCTCCCGCGCTCCCTGTCTCCTCTCTGTTCCCTCTCTCTCCCTCTATCCCTCCCTCTCTGTTCCCTCTCTCTCCCTCTATCCCTCCCTCTCTGTTCCCTCTCTCTCCCTCTATCCCTCCCTCTCTGTTCCCTTTCTCTCCCTCTATCCCTCCCTCCCTGTTCCCTCTCTCTCCCTCTATCCCTCCCTCCCTGTTCCCTCTCTCTCCCTCTATCCCTCCCTCCCTGTTCCCTCTCTCTCCCTCTATCCCTCCCTCCCTGTTCCCTCTCTCTCCCTCCCCCTCCTCCGTGGCTGCCTCCCCCCCTTTCCTTCCCTTCCCTGCCGAGTGTAACATCACCAGAACTCTCTCTTTCTCCCCCTCCTCCTCCACCACCACTCTCCCCCTGCCTCCCCCCTCTCCCCCCTCTGCCCCCTCTGCCCCCTCTTCCCTAGATATGAACAGTACAGAGCGATAGACTGCGTGTACCCCCCCTCCCCCACCGCCAACCCCTCCCAGGGGGAGAGAGATGCTTTTGACTCCCCCGTACGCCCCCGTGTCCCCCTTCTCCCGGCAGACCCCCCCTCCTCCCACCCCCCCCCTCCCCCTCAGGGAGGTGTACAACCTCTGGTACGCCCTCAGCAGCCAGAGGCCCGTCACACACACACACACACCCGACAGCACACACACACACACCAGCCCTATCAGCAGCCAGAGACAGGCGGGGGGAGGGGCCGCCCCCCCGGCTAACTGGTCACCATGAGGGGCCGGGGTGGTGGTCTTCAGAGTAGTTGTGGGTTTCATAGTGGTTTGGGGGGTCGCGGTGGTGGGGGTGGGGGTGGTGGCGGTGGCGGTTTGGGGGGTGGTGGTTTGCAGGGTGGTGGTGGTGGTGGTGGCGGGGGTGGGGGTGGGGGTGGGGGTGGTGGGGGTGGGGGTGGGGGTGGTGGTGGTAGTGGGGGTGGTGGTTTGGGGGGCCGCGGTGGTGGTGGTGGGGGTGGTGGGGTTGGTGGTGGTAGTGGGGGTGGTGGGGGTGGTTTGGGGGGCCGCGGTGGTGGTGGGTGTGGTCATAGTATCTCTAGCGCTGGTATTGGTGGGTAGGGGTATTGTGGGGGGTATTGTGGGGGGTATTGTGGGGGGGGGTATTCTGAGGAGGGGTATTCTGAGGAGGGGTATTCTGAGGAGGGGTATTGCAGGCGGGTCGGTGACAACGGGGGGGTGGTCAGCGTCTCCGGCGGGGGGGGGGTCTCCCTGGGGGGGGCAGTAGTCGTGGTCCTCCAGCTCCACCAAGGGCCGGCCTCTCAGGAGGGGGGGCGAGGCACACACCACGCTCAGGTCATCGGCGTTGATGATCGGCCCGTCACGCACGTACACGTTATAGCCGTAGTCCTCCAGGTGGCTCCGCAGATAACCCACCTGAGACACAGACAGACAGCTTGTCAGACAGACAGACAGACAGCTAGTCAGACAGCTAGTCAAACAGACAGGTAGACAGGTAGATAGACAGACAGGTACTAAACTGGTTTAAATCCTACCTTCAGGACAAAAGCTACTATGTCTCCATTGGCAACTTTGTGTCAGACCAAATTAAAATGACATGTGGGGTTCCGCAAGGATCAATCCTTGGCCCCTTCTATTCAATCTGTACATGCTTCCATTGGGACACATCCTAAATAAGAACAAAATTGACTACCACAACTATGTGGATGACAATCAAATCTACATAGCCCTCTCTCTGTAATTGCATTGAACAAATAAACGCCTGGATAAGACACAACTGTTTACTGTTATTACACCTGAGGTTATATCTACTGTTTACTGTTATTACACCTGAGGTTATATCTACTGTTTACTGTTATTACACCTGAGGTTATATCTACTGTTTACTGTTATTACACCTGAGGTTATATCTACTGTTTACTGTTATTACACCTGAGGTCATATCTACTGTTTACTGTTATTACACCTGAGGTTATATCTACTGTTTACTGTTATTACACCTGAGGTTATATCTACTGTCTACTGTTATTACACCTGAGGTTATATCTACTGTTTACTGTTATTACACCTGAGGTCATATCTACTGTTTACTGTTATTACACCTGAGGTTATATCTACTGTTTACTGTTATTACACCTGAGGTTATATCTACTGTTTACTGTTATTACACCTGAGGTTATATCTACTGTTTACTGTTATTACACCTGAGGTTATATCTACTGTTTACTGTTATTACACCTGAGGTCATATCTACTGTTTACTGTTATTACACCTGAGGTTATATCTACTGTTTACTGTTATTACACCTGAGGTTATATCTACTGTTTACTGTTATTACACCTGAGGTTATATCTACTGTTTACTGTTATTACACCTGAGGTCATATCTACTGTTTACTGTTATTACACCTGAGGTTATATCTACTGTTTACTGTTATTACACCTGAGGTTATATCTACTGTTTACTGTTATTACACCTGAGGTTATATCTACTGTCTACTGTTATTACACCTGAGGTCATATCTACTGTTATTACACCTGAGGTTATATCTACTGTTTACTGTTATTACACCTGAGGTCATATCTACTGTTTACTGTTATTACACCTGAGGTTATATCTACTGTCTACTGTTATTACACCTGAGGTCATATCTACTGTTTACTGTTATTACACCTGAGGTTATATCTACTGTTTACTGTTATTACACCTGAGGTCATATCTACTGTTTACTGTTATTACACCTGAGGTTATATCTACTGTTTACTGTTATTACACCTGAGGTCATATCTACTGTTTACTGTTATTACACCTGAGGTTATATCTACTGTTTACTGTTATTACACCTGAGGTTATATCTACTGTTTACTGTTATTACACCTGAGGTTATATCTACTGTTTACTGTTATTACACCTGAGGTTATATCTACTGTTTACTGTTATTACACCTGAGGTCATATCTACTGTTTACTGTTATTACACCTGAGGTCATATCTACTGTTTACTGTTATTACACCTGAGGTTATATCTACTGTTTACTGTTATTACACCTGAGGTTATATCTACTGTTTACTGTTATTACACCTGAGGTTATATCTACTGTTTACTGTTATTACACCTGAGGTTATATCTACTGTTTACTGTTATTACACCTGAGGTCATATCTACTGTTTACTGCCATTGAAAAAACTGATAAGTAAGATGGTAACAAACCAATCATTGCTTTATAAATGAAAATAACCCAGTGATGCTGTCTACGTATTCATAGTGGTGCCAACCAGATCAACTTTATAAGTTGCAGTGATGTGTGGAGTACCCAGCCTTAGTTATGATGTGTGGAGTTAGGGTTAGGGTTAGGGTGGAGTACCCAGCCGTAGTTAGGGTTAGGGTGGAGTACCCAGCCGTAGTTAGGGTTAGGGTGGAGCACCCAGCCGTAGTTAGGGTTAGGGTGGAGTACCAGCCATAGTTATGGTTAGGGTTAGGGTGGAGCACCCAGCCGTAGTTAGGGTTAGGGTTAGGGTGGAGCACCCAGCCGTAGTTAGGGTTAGGGTGGAGTACCCAGCCGTAGTTAGGGTTAGGGTGGAGTACCCAGCCGTAGTTAGGGTTAGGGTTAGGGTGGACTACCCAGCCTTAGTTAGGGTTAGGGTTAGGGTTAGGGTTAGGGTGGAGTACCCAGCCGTAGTTAGGGTTAGGGTTAGGGTGGAGTACCCAGCCGTAGTTAGGGTTAGGGTGGAGCACCCAGCCTTAGTTATGGTTAGGGTTAGGGTGGAGCACCCAGCCGTAGTTAGGGTTAGGGTGGAGCACCCAGCCGTAGTTAGGGTTAGGGTTAGGGTGGAGCACCCAGCCGTAGTTAGGGTTAGGGTTAGGGTGGAGCACCCAGCCGTAGTTAGGGTTAGGGTTAGGGTGGAGCACCCAGCCGTAGTTAGGGTTAGGGTGGAGCACCCAGCCGTAGTTAGGGTTAGGGTGGAGCACCCAGCCGTAGTTAGGGTTAGGGTTAGGGTGGAGCACCCAGCCATAGTTAGGGTTAGGGTGGAGTACCCAGCCTTAGTTAGGGTTAGGGTTAGGGTGGAGCACCCAGCCGTAGTTAGGGTTAGGGTGGAGTACCCAGCCTTAGTTAGGGTTAGGGTTAGGGTGGAGCACCCAGCCGTAGTTAGGGTTAGGGTGGAGCACCCAGCCGTAGTTAGGGTTAGGGTGGAGTACCCAGCCGTAGTTAGGGTTAGGGTGGAGCACCCAGCCGTAGTTAGGGTTAGGGTGGAGTACCCAGCCGTAGTTAGGGTTAGGGTTAGGGTGGAGCACCCAGCCGTAGTTAGGGTTAGGGTGGAGTACCCAGCCTTAGTTAGGGTTAGGGTGGAGCACCCAGCCGTAGTTAGGGTTAGGGTGGAGTACCCAGCCGTAGTTAGGGTTAGGGTGGAGTACCCAGCCGTAGTTAGGGTTAGGGTGGAGCACCCAGCCGTAGTTAGGGTTAGGGTTAGGGTGGAGCACCCAGCCGTAGTTAGGGTTAGGGTTAGGGTGGAGCACCCAGCCGTAGTTAGGGTTAGGGTTAGGGTGGAGCACCCAGCCGTAGTTAGGGTTAGGGTGGAGTACCCAGCCGTAGTTAGGGTTAGGGTTAGGGTGGAGCACCCAGCCGTAGTTAGGGTTAGGGTGGAGTACCCAGCCTTAGTTAGGGTTAGGGTGGAGCACCCAGCCGTAGTTAGGGTTAGGGTGGAGTACCCAGCCGTAGTTAGGGTTAGGGTGGAGCACCCAGCCGTAGTTAGGGTTAGGGTTAGGGTGGAGCACCCAGCCGTAGTTAGGGTTAGGGTGGAGCACCCAGCCGTAGTTAGGGTTAGGGTTAGGGTGGAGCACCCAGCCGTAGTTAGGGTTAGGGTGGAGTACCCAGCCGTAGTTAGGGTTAGGGTTAGGGTGGAGTACCCAGCCTTAGTTAGGGTTAGGGTTAGGGTGGAGCACCCAGCCGTAGTTAGGGTTAGGGTTAGGGTGGAGTACCCAGCCTTAGTTAGGGTTAGGGTGGAGTACCCAGCCTTAGTTAGGGTTAGGGTGGAGCACCCAGCCTTAGTTAGGGTTAGGGTTAGGGTGGAGCACCCAGCTGTAGCTATGAAACGTAATGCAGAATGGTAGAGTCTAGTGGGGGCATATGAAGAATGTGACCATAATCAAGCACAGATAAAAACGTGGCAGCAACAACAATGTCCTTTTCGCTTTTAAATTAAAACAAGCCTAGCTTAACTCTACGTTTCTTAACCAAGTTATCTACATGAGGACTAAAATAAATCCAATAAAACCCCCAAATATTTATAGCACGACACTCTCTATTTCTTGTCCTTGTAAGGTAACAATTGGAGTCTCAGGTTGTACATTTTTAGAAAGAGTGAACAGCATGTATTAGTTTTTTGGGGGAATTCAACACAAATTTTAACTTCAACAAGTTTTTCTGTAAAACTATAAAAGCCTCAACTCTGAAGTTTCAGAGTGGCAGAGCGGAGAGACAGACAGACAGACAGACAGACAGAAGTGGCAGAGCGGAGAGACAGACAGACAGACAGACAGACAGAAGTGGCAGAGCAGTAAATAATGGTGTCATCCACATAGAGGTGCATATCAGCATTACCTGTGTGCAAATGTCATTTATATAGATTATAAATAATAATGGCCCAAGAATGGAGCCTTGTGGAACTCCAATCTTAAGTTCCGCCTTCTCAGTAATACTATCACATATAACAGGTGGAGCCCAGGGGTTCTCAGACAGAGAGACAGGCAGACAGACAGGCAGACAGGCAGACAGACAGGCAGACAGACAGACAGGCAGACAGACAGGCAGGCAGACAGGCAGTCAGACAGACAGACAGACAGACAGAATAACAGACAGACAGGCAGGCAGACAGACAGAGAGACAGTCAGACAGACAGAATGACAGACAGACAGGCAGGCAGGCAGACAGACAGACAGACAGACAGACAGAGAGACAGACAGACAGGCAGGCAGACAGACAGACAGACAGACAGGCAGACAGACAGGCAGACAGTCAGACAGGCAGACAGACAGACAGGCAGACAGACAGGCAGACAGACAGGCAGACAGACAGACAGAGAGACAGACAGACAGGCAGACAGACAGACAGGCAGGCAGACAGACAGACAGACAGACAGGCAGGCAGACAGACAGACAATCAGGCAGACAGACAGACAGGCAGACAGACAGACAGACAGACAGACAGGCAGACAGGCAGACAGACAGGCAGACAGACAGGCAGACAGACAGACAGGCAGACAGACAGACAGACAGAGAGACAGACAGACAGACAGACAGACAGAGAGACAGAATGACAGACAGACAGACAGACAGACAGACAGACAGGCAGACAGACAGACAGACAGGCAGACAGACAGGCAGACAGGCAGGTGTACCGTGCAGGTGCAGGCCCAGGGGTTCTCAGACAGATAGAGGTAGGGCAGGTCAGGCCTGGTGCTCAGCCAGGCGTCGGGGAGGGAGGAGATGTGGTTGTGTTCCAGCAGCAGCGTGTGGATGGAGGGGAGGGGCCGCATCAGCAGGGGGGGGAGGAGGGCCAGGAGGTTCCCTGACAGGTCCAGGATCTACACACACACACACACACACACTTTAGTGTGCTACTACACACTACTAAGTGTGTAGTGTGTAGTGTATAGGGTGTAGTGTGTAGGGTGTAGGGCGTAGGGTGTAGGGTGTAGTATGTAGTGTGTAGGGTGTAGTGTGTAGGGTGCAGGGTGTAGGGTGTAGTGTGTAGGGAGTAGGGTGTAGGGCATATGGTGTAGGGTGTAGTGTGTAGTGTGTAGGGTGTAGGGTGTAGGGCGTAGGTTGTAGTGTGTAGTGTGTAGTGTGTAGGGCGTAGGGTGTAGGGCGTAGGGTGTAGTGTGTAGTGTGTAGGGTGTAGTGTGTAGGGCGTAGTGTGTAGGGTGTAGGGTGTAGTGTCTCAGTGTGTAGTGTATAGGGTGTAGGGCGTAGGGTGTAGGGTGTAGGGTGTCAGTGTGTAGGGTGTAGGGTGTAGGGTGCAGGGTGCAGGGTGTAGGGTGTAGGGTGCAGGGTGTAGGGTGTAGTGTGTAGGGTGTAGTGTGTAGGGTGTAGGGTGTAGTGTGTAGGGTGTAGGGTGCAGGGTGTAGTGTGTAGTATGTAGGGTGTAGTGTGTAGGGTGTAGTGTGTAGGGTGTAGGGTGTAGGGTGTAGGGTGCAGGGTGTAGGGTGTAGTGTGTAGGGTGTAGGGTGTAGTGTGTAGGGTGTAGTGTGTAGGGTGTAGGGTGTAGTATGTAGTGTGTAGTGTGTAGGGTGTAGTGTGTAGGGTGCAGGGTGTAGTGTGTAGGGTGTAGGGTGTAGGGCGTAGGGCGTATGGTGTAGGGTGTAGGGCGTAGGGTGTAGGGTGTAGGGTGTAGTGTGTAGTGTGTAGTGTGTAGGGTGTAGTGTGTAGGGTGTAGGTTGTAGGGTGTAGGGTGTAGGGTGTAGTGTGTAGTGTGTAGTGTGTAGGGTGTAGGGTGTAGTGTGTAGGGTGTAGGGTGTAGGGTGTCCCCTGACCTCCAGCTTGGCCAGCCCAGAGAAGGAGAGGTCGGTCAGGGTGTCCAGCTGGTTGTTCTGCAGGTAGAGTTCTGCCAGGTGGGGGCAGGCCCCCAGGGCGTGGGGGGCCAGGGAGCGTAGTCTGTTACCCCCCAGCCGGAGCACCCTGAGGGGGGGCAGGATGGGCCCGGGGGAGGGGGGCACCTCCACGATCTGGTTCTCACTCAGGTCCAGTTCATACAGCTCCGGGAACAGGGAGTAGGACGTCCACACCAGGGAGGGGAGCCGGTTCTGGGGGAGGAGGAGGACCTGGAGGGAGGGGGGAGGGGGGAGGGGGGAGGAGGGAGGGAGGAGGGTGGAGGGAGGATTTGGTTAAAAAATAAATGGTGTTCTACCTCTCCCAGCCTCCCCTGGTGTTCTACCTCCCCCAGCCTCCCCTGGTGTTCTACCTCCCCCAGCCTCCCCTGGTGTTCTACCTCCCCCAGCCTCCCCTGGTGTTCTACCTCCCCCAGCCTCCCCTGGTGTTCTACCTCCCCCAGCCTCCCCTGGTGTTCTACCTCCCCCAGCCTCCCCTGGTGTTCTACCTCCCCCAGCCTCCCCTGGTGTTCTACCTCCCCCAGCCTCCCCTGGTGTTCTACCTCCCCCAGCCTCCCCTGGTGTTCTACCTCCCCCAGCCTCACCTGGGTCGTAGGTTCGATCCCGGGGGGTACGTCGGGGAAGCCGCCCGCTGTGCAGTTGAGCAGCGGCCTGTTGTCCTTGTCTCTGCCGCCACGGCAACCAGCTACCCCAGCCTCCCCTTGAGACAGGAGGAGGAGCAGGAGGAGCAGGAGCAGGAGGAGGAGTCTCATTCTGAGGCCTGGAGGAGGAGGAGGAGGAAGAGGAGGAGGAAGAGGAGGAGGAGGAAGAGGAGGAGGGGGAGGAGGGGGAGGAGGAGGAGGAGGATGAGGAGGGGGAGGAGGAGGAGGAGGAGAAGGGGGAGGAGGAGGGGGAAGAGAAGGAGGAGGAGGAGGAGGTGGAGGAGGAGGAGGAGGAGGAGAAGGAGGAGGAGGAGGAGGAGGAGGGGAGGAGGAGGGGGAAGAGAAGGAGGAGGAGGAGGAGGGGAGGAGGAGGAGGAGGAGGAGAAGGGGGAGGAGGAGGGGGAAGAGAAGGAGGAGGGGGAGGAGGAGGAGGGGAGGAGGTGGAGGAAGAGGAGGAGGAGGAGAAGGAGCTACTGAGCAGTGACGTCACACATGGTGAGGCTGGCGGAGGTAGAAATCGGAGGCTCATTGTAACACACGTAGTATGACAATAGTAACACACGGGTTTGAGCCCGTCCTCCGATTTCTACCTCCAACAGCCTCCCTGCCTCACACATCTTACATTACCCTACCCCCACCACCCCACCCTACTAACTACACCTCTCTACACACATTTTCTGTTACAGCGATATAAAACTGGAACTCACTACCCACCCATATTAAAGACACACATCCATACCCATAACTAACCCTAACCCTATACCAGCACACACACACACACACACACACACACACACCTACCTGTAGTGTTCCACCTCATATGAAGTCCGTCAGGGTCGGATGCTGACTGACTCTCCAGCTCACAACACACACACTGACCATACTTACTGTGTGTGTGTGTTTGTTTGTGTGTGTGTTTGTGTTTGTGTGTGTGTGTGAAGAACATGGGTATCATGTGACAGGCAGCTTTCCTCTGGCTGATATCTGACTTCCTGGTTTTGCAGCTGTCAGTCACACACACACACACACACACACACACACACACACACACACACACGCACACACACGCACACACACAGAACACACACATACACACACACAGAACACACGCACACACACACATGCACGCACACACACCCACACACACAAACACACACACATTTACATGTTTGGCATTTAGCAGACGCCTTATTCCAAAGCGACTTACAGTTGATACATTTGACTAAGCAAGTGAATCATCAGTCCACCAGTCGTAGCAGGAAGAGTGATCCAGCTCAGGCCCGGGGCCACTGATAGAAGGAAAAACCTTCTTCTATCACCTTCTTCTAAACCTAACCTTTTTTTGTTTTATTTGTTGTATATATATATATATATGTTACGGTACATGTGGGAAAATGGTTCATGTCGGCATTTCCCGGCTGCTCTCCGTGTCGGGCGTCTGACCGTCACTATCAACACTCATATCTCCTCATACCTCCTATATATATATATGTATATCTCCTATCACACATGTTCTCCTATCACACCTTCATGGTTCTTTGCCATGGTGGAAATAAAAAGAAAGAATCAACAGCTCAACTGTGTGTCAACAAGTTCCCCAGATGACTTTGACCTCCGACCTCGATGCCTAAAGGCTTCCTGTTTGACCTCTGACCTTGATGCCTAAAGGCTTCCTGTTGTTTTGTAAACATTAGGGTCCAAACTTTAAGCAACGGTTGAAAACAAACACCATAAACACGTCGTCCTGTCTGTCTTGTTTAGGGGGGGGGGTTAGAAAACGACACATTTGGTCCAATCAGAATCGAGCCGTGTAATAGCTTAATAATAGAGAGAGCAGTACAGTGATCTCTGAATGCAGGACATAACCCTATCATATCATAACTCTATCATATCATAACTCTATCATATCATAACTCTATCATAACTCTATCATATCACATAACTCTATCATATCATAACTCTATCATATCATAACTCTATCATATCATAACTCTATCATAACTCTATCATATCATATCTCTATCATATCATAACTCTATCATATCATATCTCTATCATATCATATCTCTATCATATCATAACTCTATCATATCATAACTCTATCATATCATATCTCTATCATATCATAACTCTATCATATCATATCTCTATCATATCATAACTCTATCATAACTCTATCATATCATATCTCTATCATATCATATCTCTATCATATCATAACTCTATCATATCATATCTCTATCATATCATAACTCTATCATATCATAACTCTATCATATCATATCTCTATCATATCATAACTCTATCATAACTCTATCATATCATAACTCTATCATATCATATCTCTATCATATCATAACTCTATCATATCATAACTCTATCATATCATATCTCTATCATATCATAACTCTATCATATCATATCTCTATCATATCATAACTCTATCATATCATATCTCTATCATATCATAACTCTATCATATCATAGCTCTATCATATCATAACTCTATCATATCATATCTCTATCATATCATAACTCTATCATATCATAACTCTATCATATCATAACTCTATCATAACATAACTCTATCATATCATAACTCTATCATATCATAACTCTATCATAACTCTATCATATCATAACTCTATCATATCATATCTCTATCATATCATAACTCTATCATATCATATCTCTATCATATCATAACTCTATCATATCATATCTCTATCATATCATAACTCTATCATATCATATCTCTATCATATCATAACTCTATCATAACATAACTCTATCATATCATAACTCTATCATATCATATCTCTATCATATCGTAACTCTATCATAACATAACTCTATCATATCATAACT
This sequence comes from Nansenia antarctica, assembly GCF_963989245.1. Lineage (NCBI taxonomy): Eukaryota > Metazoa > Chordata > Actinopteri > Argentiniformes > Microstomatidae > Nansenia > Nansenia antarctica. The sequence goes on along the minus strand of NC_137683.1, from coordinate 32,896,180 downwards.
CTATCATATCATAACTCTATCATATCATAACTCTATCATAACTCTATCATATCATAACTCTATCATAACTCTATCATATCATAACTCTATCATATCATATCTCTATCATATCATATCTCTATCATATCATAACTCTATCATATCATATGTCTCTATCATATCATAACTCTATCATAACTCTATCATATCATATCTCTATCATATCATAACTCTATCATATCATAACTCTATCATAACTATCATATCATAACTCTATCATATCATAACTCTATCATAACTCTACCATAACTCTATCATATCATAACTCTATCATAACTCTATCATATCATAACTATATCATAACTCTATCATATCATAACTCTATCATAACTCTATCATATCATAACTATATCATAACTCTATCATATCATAACTCTATCATAACTCTATCATAACTCTATCATAACTCTATCATAACTCTACCATAACTCTATCATAACTCTATCATAACTCTATCATAACTCTACCATAACTCTATCATAACTCTATCATATCATAACTCTATCATATCATAACTCTATCATATCATAACTATCATAACTCTATCATATCCCTACATAGGACATAACCTGCCCTATCAACTGTTTTAAGCAGAATACACACATCATAATATTTGACAAGCATTTATCCCATTAGAAACACAACTAGCTATATTAGATTTTTAACAATTATTTTATCAAAAATGAAATAGGCTCAATGCTTAAGATGGAGGAATGGAGGGCTGTTATTTAGGACATGACGAAGTCTGGAAAGCGCGGGCAGGTGGCAGGTGCGCGGGCAGGTGTTTCAAAGGGCAGGTGTTTCAAAGGGCAGGCAGGTGTTTCAAAGCGGAAGTTTCATGTGCTAAATTCATCCCGGCTTTCATTGCATGTGTCGTCCTGTTAAGCCTATACCTTTATTAGAAAAAC
>NC_137683.1:32872590-32885090 GCF_963989245.1 Nansenia antarctica | reverse complement strand
GGGGGGTGCTGGGGGGGTATGGGGGGGTGACAGCAGAGCAGGTTAATAATGGGGGGGGGGTATATAATAATGATGACATCACAAAGCAGCGCAGCACCACAGCTGAAACATTTACTAAAAGAAAAAAACTAAAAACAGAAAAAAAAGACCACTTCTCCCAGAAAGCCCAGCGGCAGATTGTCCTGTGATTGGTCCGACAGCAGAGCGAGGGTTCTAAGGCACGCCTCCTTCCTTCCTGTTCCCTCTGCCGCCGGCCAATCAGAATCACTTCCTCCGTTCCACGTCCTGTGTTTGTCGTCATGGTGACGCCCCTCCCTCGCCGTGCGTGCGGTCGAGGGGAGCTCTCCCATTGGTTAACCTCGGAAAGGTTAAAAGTGTGGAAAAAAATAAATCCACTTGTCATCTCCCACGATCCTCTGCTCCCATGGCAGACGGTTAGGGGTGGAAGGGCAGCCTGGCTGTCATGCTGCCTTCACGCCCTCTCACACACTGTCATGCTGCCTTCACGCCCTCTCACACACTGTCATGCTGCCTTCACGCCCTCTCACACACTGTCATGCTGCCTTCACGCCCTCTCACACACTGTCATGCTGCCTTCACGCCCTCTCACACACTGTCATGCTGCCTTCACGCCCTCTCACACACTGTCATGCTGCCTTCACGCCCTCTCACACACTGTCATGCTGCCTTCACGCCCTCTCACACACTCTCAGACTCTCAGAGTCAAAACAAAGTTATTTATATACAGCTCCTTCTGACAGACCAGCAATCTAGTCTGTCTGTCTCTCTGTCTGTCTGCCTGTCTGTCTGTCTGCCTGTGTGTGTGTCTGTCTGTCTGTCTGCCTGTCTGTCTGTCTCTCTGTCTGCCTGTCTGTCTGTGTGTCTGTCTGCCTGTGTGTGTGTGTGTCTGCCTGTCTGTCTGTCTGTCTGTCTGTCTGCCTGTCTGTCTGCCTGTCTGTCTGTGTGTCTGTCTGTCTGTCTGCCTGTCTGTCTGCCTGCCTGTCTCTGTAACTGTCTGTCTGTCTGTCTGCCTGCCTGCCTGTCTCTGTAACTGTCTGTCTGTCTGTCTGCCTGTCTGTCTGCCTGTGTGTGTGTCTGTCTGTCTGTCTGTCTGTCTGTCTGTCTGTCTGCCTGTCTGTCTGCCTGTCTGTCTGTGTGTCTGTCTGTCTGTCTGCCTGTCTGTCTGCCTGTCTGTCTGTGTGTATGTCTGTCTGCCTGCCTGTCTGTCTCTGTAACTGTCTGTCTGTCTGTCTGCCTGTCTGTCTGCCTGTGTGTGTGTCTGTCTGTCTGTCTGCCTGTCTGTCTCTCTGTCTGTCTGTCTGCCTGTCTGTCTCTGTAACTGTCTGTCTGTCTGCCTGTCTGTCTACCTGTCTGTCTGCCTGTGTGTCTGCCTGTCTGCCTGTCTGCCTGCCTGTCTGTCTGCCTGTCTGTCTGCCTGTCTGTGTGTCTGTCTGCCTGTCTGTCTGCCTGTCTGTGTGTCTGTCTGCCTGTCTGTCTACCTGTCTGCCTGCCTGTCTGTCTCTGTAACTGTCTGTCTGCCTGCCTGTCTGTCTGTCTGTCTACTTGTCTGTCTGTCTCTCTAACTGTCTGTCTGACATGTCTGAGTGTCCTACTCATATCAATACTGTACTGTAGTGTCAAGACTTCCTGTCTGTCTGACACCACAGAGGAAGACCTGTCTGTCTGACACCACAGAGGAAGACCTGTCTGTCTGACACCACAGAGGAAGACCTGTCTGTCTGACACCACAGAGGAAGACCTGTCTGTCTGACACCACAGAGGAAGACCTGTCTGTCTGACACCAGAGGGTTAGGTGACAGTAGCAGAGACATTCCTTACTTGATATAATATCCTACTTTCTCTTTTCCTTCTTCCCTCTCTCTCTCCCTCCTTTCTTTCTCCCTCTCTCTCTGTCTGTCTCTCCCCTTTCCTCCCTTCTCCTCTCTCTCTGTCTGTTTCTCTCTCTCCCTCGACTCCCCTCCCCTCCCCTCCCCTCTTTCCAACCGTTCCCATTGGTCAGAATACACCTCTCTCAGTGACCACGCCCCCTTCAGTCAGAAGGCCCACTCCCACAACCCTCTGTGTGTGTGTGTGTGTGTCTGTGTGTGTGTGTGTGTGTCTGTGTGTGTGTGTGTGTGTGTGTGTCTGTGTGTGTGTGTGTGTGTGTGTGTATGTGTGTGTGTGTGTGTCTGTGTGTGTGTGTGTGTGTGTGTGTCTGTGTGTGTGTGTGTGTGTGTGTGTATGTGTGTGTGTGTGTGGGCCCTGGGCAGCAGTGGACACCTGCTCTCTTTGGAAGCTTCAGTAGCGACGCTACATTCCACGCTAACGCTAACCCACACTAACTCATCCACGCTAACGCTAACTGAGCAGGCTAACGATGTTAGCACATGCTAACTAGCGCTGGCTAGCACATCATGTTTAAGGCACCTCGTAGGAACGCGTCCGTGACACACCACTTCATATGTTCATATAGGAAATAACAACAACAACAACAACTTCAGATCCTAAATATCAGAACTAAAAACACCCAAGTCTCCTATAGGCCATGTCAACGTTATGAGCACACACACACACACACACATTCACACACATTCACACGCACACACACACACACACTCACACACACACAAACACTCACACGCACACACACACACAGCACAAAAAGCACAGCAGGAACACACACACGATGTGTGTGATGTTATTTGGCGTTGTGTGTAAGTGGCACGGTAGTGTGCAGACTTATCATTGTGCGTTAAGACACACACACACACACACACACAGAGACACACACACACACAGAGACACACACACACACACACACACACACACACACACACACACAGCCTCTTTCAGAGTGATGATAATATGATAATAACAACAACGACAGTAGTCACCATGACTACAGTCCAGGAGGGGGGGTGAGAGAGTTCCTCGGGGGGGGGGGTTAGAGGTCAGAGGTCACACCGGGGTCTCCTTGTTGTTGTTCTTCAGGTCCGGGGCGCTGAACTGCCGTCTCATCCTGGGGGGGGTGCTGTACCCCCCTCCCACCCCCCAGGCCTGCCGCCCCCCCTCCCCCCCGGCCTGGGGGGGGCCGTGCCCGTGGCTGTGGCGGGGGAGGCTGCCGTAGTGGGGGTGGGAGGGGTGCTGGGAGGGCGGGGGAGGGGGGTAGGGAGGGTAGGGGGGGTGCTGGGGGGTGTAGTAGGGGTGGGGGTGGAACTGATGTGAGGGGGGGGGGAGGGGGGTACCCTCCTCCTCCTCCTCCTCCTCCCCCCGCCCCTCCCTGGTGGCGCCCCCCCCCGCCCCCCCCTCCTCCTCTCTGCTGCTCCCTGTCTCTCCCCCCTCCCCCTCCTGGGGGGACAGGAGACCCGCGTCTGTATCGCGGTCGCCCCTGGTGACCCCCGCCGCCCCCTCCCCCGGCGTTGTCATGGTTACCATTGTTGTGGTGGTGGTTGTTGCCGTGGCCGCCCCCCCCCTGGTGGCTGTCCAGGGAGTTGCGCCTGTATCTCCTCTGCTGCTGCTGCTGCTGGTTGCCTTGGTGACCGCCGCCCCCCCCCTGGCCCCCCCCCCTCCAGGCGCGGTGGGGGCTAGGCGTACGCATGCGGCTGGCGGCAGCAGGGAGGGGCGGAGCCATCTGGAAGGGGAGGGGCAGGAGGGAGGAGGGGGGGGGAGGAGGAGAGGGGCTGCCTGCTTTACCCCCCCCTGTCATCATCATGTGGATCACCTGAGCTCCCCCCCCCTCCCCTCCCTCCCCCCACTCCCCTCCCTCCCCCCCCTCCCCCCCCAGGCCCAGGAGCAGCGCGGAGGCGGAGCCTGGGCTCCAGGACAGGCGGTGGTGGGGGTTGCTCTTGAAGGGGAACTTCAGCTTGCAGTCCTGGGGGGGGATGAAGCGTCCTGTCCCGGGCAGGTGCAGGGGCAGCAGCGGGGGGGTCCCGGGGGGGTGGGAGGTCCCCTGGCTCTGCCGCAGCCTCCTGGTGACGCCCTGCTGCTGCAGGTTGAGGAGGCGCGCCTGTTCCTGCTTCATCCAGCGCAGACGCCCCCGCCGGAACGCCGCGTCCTCCTCCATCAGACGCGTCACGCGCACCTCCTTGGGCCGCGCCTCCGCCGAGTCCTCTGACTCCTCCTCCTCCTCCCCCTCCCCCTCCTCCCCCTCTTCCTCCTCCTCCTCCTCCTCCTCCTCAGCCCCCCTGCCCTCCCCCTCCTCGTCCTCCGCGCCCTGTAGATCCTCCTCCTGGGAGACGGAGAGAGAGAGAAGAGGGAGGTTGTGTTGTTGAAACGGCCCTTATTAAGGTCCTTAATGACATTCGCGTAAACACTAGGGGTGCAACGGTTCAGTTGGCCCACGGTTCGGTACGGTTCGGTATTTTGGGTCACGGTTTTCGGTACGGTTCGGTTCAGAAACAAATGCTACTATTTATTTACAAACTGTTACTTTACTTTATTTTGCTTATACATAATATGGAACTTTAACATACACATGTATATGTTATGTATATAATGTATATATAATTGTATATAAACAAAAAACACTTTCAAATGTCCAAAAATAAATAAACACTTTCGAAAGTAAAAGTGCACTTTAGCCTTGACAGCTGGTAGCCCGTATACAAACAGGAGGAAAACAAATTCACACTACAAAAGTAACACTTTCCACATAGCGTTCCAACATGTCATGTGTTGTATTCCAACGAGTTGCGACATCGTGGATTAATTTGTGTTTTGGTAAGTCTAACATATCTTGTTTAATTGTCAGAATATGGTGGGCTGTGGTGCTTTTGTTGAAGAAAGTGACTGCATGTCTGATCTTACCCAGGAGGCGGGACACCGGGGTTATTGCCACTGCCTTCTTGGTGGCGAGATTTACGACGTGCGCAAAGCAGCCGATCTGTGGCCCCAGTCCACCAGCTTCATGGATCGCATTTACGATATTTGCTGCGTTGTCTGTTGTTACGGGAATTGTTATGTTTGGCCTCTCCAACTTCCACTCAGTCACTGCATTTGTTAGTTCCTCTGCCAGGTGCGCGCTGGTATGGCTTTCGTATAGTGGACGAGTTTGCAGTACTGCGCTCTGCATCTCCCAATCCGGTGACATGTAGTGGACCGTGACAGTGAGGTAACTCTCCGTTGCCCGGGAGGTCCAACCCTCCGTAGTCAGTGCAAAGCTCTGTGTTTTTGCCAAATCGTCTTCAATGCCTCTGCGCGTTGTTTGGTAAATACCGGGGATTATTTTGGTGCTGAATGATGTACGGGAGGGGACACTGTAACGGGGCTCGAGAGTTTTTATCAGATTTCGAAAACCCAAATCTCCAACCACCGAAAAGGGCTGCAAATCCTTTGCAATGAACATCCCCACTGCATTGGTTATTTTTTTGTGTTTCTCTGAAGTGGTAGTGTACGTCTGTCCGAACGCATCAGAGAGAGACTGCTGTCTGCTCACTGACGCTACCTGACTGGCTTTCCTGCTCCCAGTCAGTGTTATCGTTGAGTGGTAGCGGCGAATATGCTGGTTCATGTTAGAGGTGCAACCATTTGCATATGGCACACGCTTTAAGCAGAGCTTGCAGACAGTAATATTTCTGTCCACTGTTTTCCCCCCCTTATTGTCGTATTCAACGGGAAAAGCGAATTGACCCCACACCGCAGACTTGTAGGAATCCGGGGCTTCCTCAAACTGTTGCGGCGCTCTCAGAGCTAATTTACGAACGCAGCCAAATCGCAGCATAAACCGAAAACCGTCACGGTTCACTAGTGAATTGAGCCGTGGAACGCAAACCGTACCGTCCGTAAAAAAACCGAGAACCGTTGCACCCCTAGTAAACACAGACTCCGGAAAAATCTCAGTTTTGGTACTACTAGATCTTAGCGCTGCCTTTGACACTGTAGACCATGACATTCTGATAGATAGACTAAAAACCTGGGTAGGACTTTCGGGCACTGCCATAAACTGGTTTAGATCCTACCTACAGGACAGAAGCTACTATGTCTGGTTTAGATCCTACCTACAGGACAGAAGCTACTATGTCTGGTTTAGATCCTACCTACAGGACAGAAGCTACTATGTCTGGTTTAGATCCTACCTACAGGACAGAAGCTACTATGTCTGGTTTAGATCCTACCTACAGGACAGAAGCTACTATGTCTGGTTTAGATCCTACCTACAGGACAGAAGCTACTATGTCTGGTTTAGATCCTACCTACAGGACAGAAGCTACTATGTCTGGTTTAGATCCTACCTACAGGACAGAAGCTACTATGTCTGGTTTAGATCCTACCTACAGGACAGAAGCTACTATGTCTGGTTTAGATCCTACCTGCAGGACAGAAGCTACTATGTCTGGTTTAGATCCTACCTACAGGACAGAAGCTACTATGTCTGGTTTAGATCCTACCTACAGGACAGGAGCTACTATGTCTGGTTTAGATCCTACCTACAGGACAGAAGCTACTATGTCTGGTTTAGACCCTACCTACAGGACAGAAGCTACTATGTCTGGTTTAGATCCTACCTACAGGACAGAAGCTACTATGTCTCCATTGGCAACTTTGTATCTGACCAAATTAAAATGACATGTGGGGTTCCCCAAGGGTCAATCCTTGGCCCCCTTCTATTCAATCTCTACATGCTTCCATTGGGACACATCATAAAAAACAACAAACTTGCCTACCACAACTATGCGGATGACACTCAAATCTACATAGCCCTCTCACCGAACGACTATAGTCCCATTGACAATCTCTGTAATTGCATAGAGCAAATAAACGCCTGGATGACACAAAACTTCCTCCAACTAAACAAGGACATAACAGAGATAATTGTATTCGGTGAACCTGACAGAAAGTCAGTGCAAAACTTGATTCTCTCTCTCTTCACACTAAAAAACAGGTCAGAAATCTTGGTGTAATTCTAGACTCCGATCTAAACTTCAACAGCCACATAAACTCGATAACTAAATCAGCCTACTATCACCTGAAAAACATAACAAGAATGAGAGGTTTCATGTCCAAGCAAGACCTTGAAAAACTCATCCATGCATTTGTTTTGAGTAGACTTGATTATTGTAATGGTCTACTAACAGGCCTATCTAAAGGAGCTGTTCGTAAGCTGCAGCTCATCCAAAATGCCGCTGCTAGGGTCCTAACAAAAACTAAGACATTTGAACACATTACACCAATCCTGAGATCCCTGCACTGGCTACCAGTCTCTCAGAGAATTGAATTCAAAATCCTCCTAATTACATACAAATCACAAAATGGTCTTGGACCAAAATACAGATCTCCTCCCACCCTATATTCCCACAAGGTCCCTAAGGTCAGCTGAGACTAATCAGCTAATCATTCCAAGAGTAAAAACAAAACACGGTGCAGCAGCTTTCAGTCACGCTGCTGCATGCTCCTGGAACAAACTCCCTGAAGAAATCAAACAGGCCCAAACCCTTAAAATATTTAAATCTAAGCTAAAAATGTTTTGCACCAGTTATGATTAAACACAAACACTTCTATCAATGTCTTTTTTCCATTAACTATTGTCTTTTTAAATGTTTTATCTATTTACTTCTTATATTTGCTTTTATTCATTGTAATTTTTATTTTCTTATGCTCCTCTTGCTGTAATTTTAAATAATGTATGTAAAGCACTTTGAATTGCCATGTTGTATGGAATGTGCTATACAAATAAACTTGCCTTGCCTTGCCTTGCCTTGCCTTACAGGTGTGTTCAGGTGTGTGTGTGTACCTGTAGAAGGATGTGTGTGTGTACCTGGAGAGGGTAGAGTAGAGGTAGATGACATACCTGTCGAGGGATGTGTGTGTGTGTGTGTACCTGTAGAGGGATGTGTGTGTGTGTGTGTGTGTGTGTGTGTGTGTGTGTGTGTGTACCTGTAGAGGGATGACTCTCTCCATCTTCACCATCCTGTCCCTCAGGGCTCTGATCTCCTCGTCCTTCATGTTGTTCTGGATCTTCACCTCCTGCAGGATGTCTGTCAGCTTGTCGATATGGGCCTTCAGGTCGTACACCCCTCCCCCTCCTCCTCCTCCTCCTCCTCCTCCTACTCCTCCCCCTCCTCCCCCTCCTCCTCCTCCCTCCCCCGCCTCTCCTCCCCCCTCCTCCCCCGGGGGGCTCCTCTCCTCTCCGATCCCCACGGTGTCCCAGACGTCCTGGGCCACGGCCGCCCAGCTGTCCCTCTCCCCCGGGTCTCTCTTGGTGTACATGCGACACAGCTCCTTCATCTTCACGATGGCCAGCGCCTCCATCTCCTGGCGGGAGTGGCGGAAGTCCCCCAGGGCAACCTGGGAAAAACACACCACACAGTCACCTGAGTAACCTGGACACACAGTCACCTGACTAACCTGACTAACCTGACTAACCTGGACACACCACACACACCTGTTAACATACACACACCTCAGTGATTCCCACAGCATGTTAATGGGGGGCCCCCAAAGTATAATTTGTGCTCAGTGAGTAAAAAAAACTTTAAAAAACCAAATCTGTCTTAAATGTAGGGTTAGGGTTTTCAAAAGCAGTGACTGCTCTCAGCTGTTTAACACTTAAAGACCTAGACACCAGTTGTAGGTTGTCTGAAGTGCAGTGTTACTATGAAAATTCACTAGAATGCAGGAATTGAGAAAATAAATCTCAAAATGTTTCACGGGGGGGGGGGTGATCACCTCGTAGCAGATCTCTTTGACGGCCTGCATGCGCAGGTCTCCCACGGTGACGCGCTGGGGGTCCTTACTGATGCGGCGGCGCTGCGGGATCTGGTAGACGCGCAGGGGCTCCCGCCTCTTACCACTGCTGGGGAGGCCCACCCGCTTCACTATGGACTGCACCTGGGGGGCGGGGGAGGGAGGAGTTAGACCTGGGGGAGGAGTTAGACCTGGGGGAGGAGTTAGACCTGGGGGGGAGGAGTTAGACCTGGGGGAGGAGTTAGACCTGGGGGAGGAGTTAGACCTGGGGGAGGAGTTAGACCTGGGGGGAGGAGTTAGACCTGGGGGGAGGAGTTAGACCTGGGGGGGGAGTTAGACCTGGGGGGGAGGAGTTAGACCTGGGGGGGAGTTAGACCTGGGGGGGAGGAGTTAGACCTGGGGGAGGAGTTAGACCTGGGGGAGGAGTTAGACCTGGGGGAGGAGTTAGACCTGGGGGAGGAGTTAGACCTGGGGGGGAGGAGTTAGACCTGGGGGGGAGGAGTTAGACCTGGGGGGGAGGAGTTAGACCTGGGGGAGGAGTTAGACCTGGGGGAGGAGTTAGACCTGGGGGAGGAGTTAGACCTGGGGGAGGAGTTAGACCTGGGGGGGAGGAGTTAGACCTGGGGGGGAGGAGTTAGACCTGGGGGAGGAGTTAGACCTGGGGGGGAGGAGTTAGACCTGGGGGGAGGAGTTAGACCTGGGGGGGAGGAGTTAGACCTGGGGGGGAGGAGTTAGACCTGGGGGAGGAGTTAGACCTGGGGGGGAGGAGTTAGACCTGGGGGGGAGGAGTTAGACCTGGGGGAGGAGTTAGACCTGGGGGGGAGGAGTTAGACCTGGGGGGGAGGAGTTAGACCTGGGGGGAGGAGTTAGACCTGGGGGGGAGGAGTTAGACCTGGGGGAGGAGTTAGACCTGGGGGGGAGGAGTTAGACCTGGGGGGAGGAGTTAGACCTGGGGGGGAGGAGTTAGACCTGGGGGGAGGAGTTAGACCTGGGGGGGAGGAGTTAGACCTGGGGGGAGGAGTTAGACCTGGGGGGAGGAGTTAGACCTGGGGGAGGAGTTAGACCTGGGGGGAGGAGTTAGACGTGGGAGGAGGAGTTAGACCTGGGGGGAGGAGTTAGACCTGGGGGAGGAGTTAGACCTGGGGCCCACTGCACCTGCCCCTCCCCCTTCCTCCCTGTCTGCTGATGACTTTGTCACCGACTTTGAAAAGAAGGTTGATGACATCAGCAGCCCTTCTCTCCTCCTCCCACCAGCGCTGCTACCAGCCCTTCTCTGCTACCAGCCCCTCTCTGCTACCACCCCCTCTCTGCTACCAGCCCTTCTCTGCTACCACCCCCTCTCTGCTACCACCCCCTCTCTGCTACCAGCCCTCTCTGCTACCACCCCCTCTCTGCTACCAGCCCCTCTCTGCTACCACCCCCTCTCTGCTACCACCCTCTCTCTGCTACCACCCCCTCTCTGCTACCAGCCCCTCTCTGCTACCACCCCCTCTCTGCTACCACCCCTCTCTGCTACCAGCCCCTCTCTGCTACCAGCCCCTCTCTGCTACCAGCCCCTCTCTGCTACCAGCCCCTCTCTGCTACCAGCCCCTCTCTGCTACCAGCCCCTCTCTGCTACCAGCCCCTCTCTGCTACCACCCCCTCTCTGCTACCACCCCCTCTCTGCTACCAGCCCTCTCTGCTACCAGCCCTTCTCTGCTACCAGCCCCTCTCTGCTACCAGCCCCTCTCTGCTACCACCCCCTCTCTGCTACCAGCCCCTCTCTGCTACCACCCCCTCTCTGCTACCACCCCTCTCTGCTACCACCCCCTCTCTGCTACCACCCCCTCTCTGCTACCACCCCCTCTCTGCTACCACCCCCTCTCTGCTACCAGCCCCTCTCTGCTACCAGCCCCTCTCTGCTACCAGCCCCTCTCTGCTACCACCCCCTCTCTGCTACCACCCCCTCTCTGCTACCAGCCCCTCTCTGCTACCACCCCCTCTCTGCTACCAGCCCTTCTCTGCTACCAGCCCCTCTCTGCTACCACCCCCTCTCTCCTACCAGCCCTTCTCTGCTACCAGCCCCTCTCTCCTACCAGCCCTTCTCTGCTACCACCCCCTCTCTGCTACCAGCCCCTCTCTGCTACCAGCCCCTCTCTGCTACCACCCCCTCTCTGCTACCACCCCCTCTCTGCTACCACCCCCTCTCTGCTACCAGCCCCTCTCTGCTACCACCCCCTCTCTGCTACCACCCCCTCTCTGCTACCAGCCCCTCTCTGCTACCACCCCCTCTCTGCTACCACCCCCTCTCTGCTACCACCCCCTCTCTGCTACCAGCCCCTCTCTGCTACCAGCCTCTCTCTGCTACCACCCCCTCTCTGCTACCACCCCCTCTCTGCTACCACCCCTTCTCTGCTACCAGCCCCTCTCTGCTACCAGCCCCTCTCTGCTACCAGCCCCTCTCTGCTACCACCCCCTCTCTGCTACCACCCCCTCTCTGCTACCAGCCCTTCTCTGCTACCAGCCCTTCTCTGCTACCAGCCCTTCTCTGCTACCAGCCCCTCTCTGCTACCAGCCCCTCTCTGCTACCACCCCCTCTCTGCTACCAGCCCCTCTCTGCTACCAGCCCTTCTCTGCTACCAGCCCCTCTCTGCTACCACCCCCTCTCTGCTACCACCCCCTCTCTGCTACCACCCCCTCTCTGCTACCACCCCCTCTCTGCTACCAGCCCCTCTCTGCTACCAGCCCTTCTCTGCTACCACCCCCTCTCTGCTACCACCCCCTCTCTGCTACCACCCCCTCTCTGCTACCACCCCCTCTCTGCTACCACCCCCTCTCTGCTACCACCCCCTCTCTGCTACCAGCCTCTCTCTGCTACCACCCCCTCTCTGCTACCACCCCCTCTCTGCTACCAGCCCTTCTCTGCTACCAGCCCTTCTCTGCTACCACCCCCTCTCTGCTACCACCCCCTCTCTGCTACCACCCCCTCTCTGCTACCAGCCCCTCTCTGCTACCAGCCCCTCTCTGCTACCAGCCCTTCTCTGCTACCACCCCCTCTCTGCTACCAGCCCCTCTCTGCTACCACCCCCTCTCTGCTACCACCCCCTCTCTGCTACCACCCCCTCTCTGCTACCAGCCCCTCTCTGCTACCAGCCCCTCTCTGCTACCACCCCCTCTCTGCTACCACCCCTCTCTCTGCTACCACCCCCTCTCTGCTACCACCCCTCTCTCTGCTACCACCCCCTCTCTGCTACCACCCCCTCTCTGCTACCACCCCCTCTCTGCTACCAGCCCCTCTCTGCTACCACCCCCTCTCTGCTACCAGCCCCTCTCTGCTACCACCCCCTCTCTGCTACCAGCCCTCTCTGCTACCACCCCCTCTCTGCTACCACCCCCTCTCTGCTACCACCCCCTCTCTGCTACCACCCCCTCTCTGCTACCACCCTCTCTCTGCTACCAGCCCCTCTCTGCTACCACCCCCTCTCTGCTACCACCCCCTCTCTGCTACCAGCCCCTCTCTGCTACCACCCCCTCTCTGCTACCAGCCCTTCTCTGCTACCAGCCCCTCTCTGCTACCAGCCCCTCTCTGCTACCAGCCCCTCTCTGCTACCACCCCCTCTCTGCTACCACCCCCTCTCTGCTACCAGCCCCTCTCTGCTACCAGCCCCTCTCTGCTACCACCCCCTCTCTGCTACCACCCCTCTCTCTGCTACCACCCCCTCTCTGCTACCACCCCCTCTCTGCTACCAGCCCCTCTCTGCTACCACCCCCTCTCTGCTACCAGCCCCTCTCTGCTACCACCCCCTCTCTGCTACCAGCCCCTCTCTGCTACCACCCCC